>NC_091742.1:27145167-27247667 GCF_043380555.1 Nothobranchius furzeri
TTTCCTGCGATTATTACAACGATATTCAAAAGCCGTGTATCTAATTCTCGAAAGAATTCACATGCAAACATTTGTGTATTTTCTTTTCGTTTTGTGCAATTCAATCGCCACCCGCTAGTTGGCAGCAGTGTGCAATGGGTTTTGTTTCCACCATTGAAATGTAAAACCCTCCATCATGGTTCAGATACCTCATGTTAAACATGTAATTTATTGTTTGGACTGTTTATTGAACATTCTTACAATAAATTCAGTAAAAAAATTGCTTGTAATGTCTGACTGAATATATCGCAATATATCGTGATATATCGTATCTTCTGAATTTCAAAAATACACATCCCTGTCTTCCATGATCTCAAAATTAACCAATTAATGAGCTCTTATGTTGACTCCATGTTTGTTTTGGTTGTAGCCCACAAATCTGGTGGCCTCATTTATCAACCGTACTTACAAACTGAGCTGTTCATATTTTGTGGATAGAACCGATTTCATGCCTTGTGTGATATTTACCAATTTGTATTTGTGCGTGGAAATGTTCCTAAATTTAGGAACAGCTCTGGCCATGCGTACGAACAGCCTCTAGTGGTAGCACTAGGGAACCAAAGCACTGAAGGGCTTAGTCGTCCACACATGTTCCTCATTCATAAATTATTTTACCCATTAAATTAATATGTCGGTGGAAAAACAGCTTTTTTGCTAAATTGGTGCTAAAACCAATAAAAGGCACATGTGACTGACGGGAATCTGACATTGTATCATGGCTAATCTATGTTGGAGAATTTGGCATTTGACTTCCTTCCCAGATCCAAGATGTGACCTTCAATGTGAATTTAGAACGCATCAATGTTCCTAGGCAATACTAAGCATTAAAGGGGACACATTATGCAAAACTCACATTTTGCATCCATTTGTGCTGCCATGTGGGTCTCTGCTGTCTCCATAAACACTCCAAACATGAAAACTATCTGTCCCTCTGTTTCCTGTCAGTGTTTTGTTTCAGGAATTCTGTGCCTGAAAAAAGTTGCGTTAAAAAATCCACGTTTGTGATGTCACAAATAGGAAATGAGCCTAACTACCTCTCATGCGCAAAAGAGAGCTGCTATTCTGGGCCCCTTCCTGGATTTCGGAGCTTCTCAGCTTATAGCAGCCTGAGCAGGGGATTGGACTCATCTGGTTGAATAAATGTTACATTTAAATAATAATAATATTTATGTGAAATACTTCATCAGCATGTTTTATATTGACCATAGAACTATTATAACTTAAGAAAAAAGTCAGCTTAATTTATTTATTGATTTATTTTGTGTCATATTATTCAAAGGAGGCTTCAAACGATCAACTCAGTTATCAGACTGAATTTTTAAAGATTTCAGCCAAATCTTATTTTTTACTGTACTGATAAAGTTAGTTACAATTTTAACATGTACTTTAGTTCATTTGTCAGAATATTCATTATTACTTTTATCTATTTCTCATGAAAGAGAATATTCTTTGATAATAAAAAGGTAAAGTTTTATTTCAATAATTACTGAAAGTAATTAACTTCTATTTGATTTAGTATAATTCAGTAACATCTGGCTCATAAATCAAGATGCTTATCTTGTACTTAGAAGGGACATAGAGCAGATGTTGTTGTTGTTGCCCAAAACACCAGCTGCCCTTAAACCAACATTTTCCAGATCGTCTGCTGTGTTTGACTGTGCTGTTCTGATATTAGCGCATCACAGGACCTGTTTTAGCAGCAGTCATTCGGCTAAAGTTGATGCTTTTTGTGTGTGTCAACCTTAACCTCCTTTTATGTTTTTTTATTTTTGTCTTCGGTGAGTGACTCTTCCCACTCCCTAAAGACAGTCTTCATCCTCTGATTGACCACAACAAACTTTGACCAGATTGTTTAACTGGCGGCAGCTGCCCAACACAATAAACAGCCTCCGCCTTGGCTGTTTGACTTTTCTCATAATAAACCAAAATTCCCTGCTTTGTGACATTACTCTGATTTGATGACATTTAAAAGTGATTTTAAAAAAGACAAAATTCTATGTGCATGATCAAATAAATATTAATTTAGAGATGTTTTCAATAGAATTGTACTGAAAGGTAACACGGATACCCTAGCAAAAAGAAAATAGAACCACATTATGGTAACTATGAAAATAAAATGGTCAAACAACATATTTTTTCACAGTATTAAAATGTAATTACTGATCAATTATAGCAAAATAGATCTTGTAACACAAAATATTTTTCTCGTAAAAATTTTGACAAAATATTTTATTTTGAAGGAAAGCAAAAATAGTGTTCAAATATGAAAAAGATGCTAGCTTGACCAAAAGGTTATTTGCTGAATGTAAAGCAAAGCAAAGTAAAAATGTGTTTTAATTAAAAACTTTATTGTGAAATGGATCTTGGCCAAAAAATGTTCAAATACAGATTAACAAATGTTTGACTGGAAAATGAAAAGGATATTGGGGAAGGAGGTGTTGTTTGAAAGTAATTCCAAATAAATGGTTTCACCAATGAAAATACGGTTTTGTTATGAAAAATCTGTTTTTTAAACTTTGAGAAAGACATCTGGTACATTAAAAAACTGAAGAACTTTGTTTGAATTAGGAAGAAATTAAAAGATAGATAATTATGTCGAAATGGTCATGTTAATATGACACATTTCTATCATTGTGATGTTGTGATGGCCATATTTAGGTTCTGTTATAACATTTCTGCTCATTTCTATGTAAGGCCTTCCATCACTTAACATGATAGCGGTGTTTTACCCGCGAGCTCATTCCCAACCGGGAGGCATTGCGACACAAAACAGGAACAAAAGCATTCCATACAGCTGACCCTGTGATGTCACAACATCACGGGAAATTTGCAACAATTAGAACACGATGTGGTTCTATTTTCATTTTGCTAGGGTATCCGTGTTACCTTTCAGTACAATTCTATTGAAAACGTCTCTAACTAAATATTTTTTGATCATGCAATTAGAATTATCACAAAGCAGGGAATTTTGGTTTATTATGAGAAAAGTCAATTCAAGAATCCAGAAGTCCACGCGCATAAGCAAGGAGAAAGACAGAAAATAGGTCTGGTTGAATTAATGTTCTGTTTACATCAGCTATGAGGGTTTTGACAGAAAATGACGTACATTTACCTGAATGTAGCAATGGGTACCGAATTCGGTACTTTTTAAGGTACCGACCGAATTCCACAGTACCGACTGAGCACCGATTCACGTCATTTGAAACGGTGCCTCGTTTCGGTACCCGTCCTTCATAACGAGAACTTGCCTAGACAGCTGCGCATGCGCAAGAGCGTTACGTCGGTCGCTGCGAGCGAGTTGTAAACAGAGCAGCATGGTAGAAAGAATGCACGCTAAAGCTTGGGTCCACTTCACTAAATGTGATGGGTAACTGGGTGATGATGAAACCAGCGACAACGATCTAAGTGAGACATCCTCATCTTAATCTGCTCCGGTAGGTCAATAAAATGTTTAAGGTAACGTTAGCTTGATTTGTTAGCTTCCGTTCCGCTAATGGTGCGTTCGCTTTCTCCTCAGAACTCAGATTTTCCGACTAGAAGAACATGAACGCGCTCTAAAGTTTGGCTTCCCTTTACTAAATGCGACGGGTGATTGGGTGAAGACGAAACCAGTGACAACGATCTAAGTGTGAGGCATCATCGTTTCAATCTGCTCCAGCAGTTAAATAAACTGTTTAAGATAACGTTAGCTTGATATGTTAGCTTCTATTGCCACCATTGTTATCAGCTAATGGTGCGTTCACTTTCTCCTTGGAAATTCTAACTTCCCAGTAGGAAAAATCAAAAGAAAAAGGACGGCAAAAGGAATGAAGATACACAGTAAATTTAGTTCACAGTAAAGATGTTTGCTTCAGTTTAATTATCAGCTTATAAAACTACAAGGACGATGTTAAAATACAAACAGTTGTATGTTATTTATCGTGATATTTATCAAATATGGTTATATATCGAGAAAAATATATATTTTATTATAAAAGAGAATTAAAATATTAAACACTCAACAGTATTGAAAATTGGTATCGTTAAGTACCGGTATCAATTCCCAGGTACCGGGAATTAGTACCGAATCGATTCAAATGTCAAAGGTACCCATCCCTACCTGAATGTGACCTTTATTTTGAAAGTTTCTGGATGTGTTAAGCTTGGTTTATGCTTGACGTGTCCGCGAGGTTCGCAAGGCTCCGTTCGGCAAAATTGCGTCATTTTAACAACCACGCCCCTCCACCGCGCCTCCCTACGGCCCAAACTTTCCGCACCGCGCACCTAGGAAATTTTCTAACCACGCGGACGGTCGGACACGGAAAAAAATGGTGGACTGGCAAGAACTAGTATGGCAGAGGTTCATAAATACAGACATTTGTATGATTCAGCTCTCAGAGATCACCGTGATCAACATGTTGTTAATAATTCTTGGAGAGAAATAGCTCGCACTGTTGGAAAAGACGAGGACGCTGTTAAAAATGCTGGAATGCCATGTTGTAAACAACAGTAATTTCAACTTCTACAATGGTGTAGTGTCGGATGCATGCCGTAGAGCTCCATGCTGCCCCCTACAGTTTGGGAGAATATTGGCTCACCGCAGAGAAGAGCCGTACGAACCATAAACGCTGCGAGTTGCGAAGCGCGTTCCATCCGGGAGCCGCATCACCGCGCGGAAAGTAAACGCGTCAAGCATAAACCAAGCTTTACACTCTTTTTGTGTTTGACTTCCTGTCTGGTGCTTTCTAAACTGCAGAGTTCGACGTGTTTTGGAAGCATAACACATATGCCACACATATAACGCATATACATACAACACACAAATATAGACTCAACACATAACGATGGCATCCCCTCGCTTCTGGGGCGCGTCCAAAGCGTTACACTTCTCTGCCGGTGGAAAGGAACTCATCCACTGTAACGGCGGCTAACTGCCACGTAATATGTTTTGCGGCCATTTTGCAACGCCTTCACATGCAGTGGAAAGAAGGAGTTTGTTTCAGTACATAAATTTAAAGGGACAGACTTGCCCAACTGATACATCCCATTTGAAAAGACATTAGAAGTGAGATGAAATCTAGTGAAGCTTTGTCCTTTAAGCAATTCCAAGAATCCTACTGTAGCTCGTTTTACCTTCCTCTGTACGATCTTAGCAATAAAGACAGTTTCTTTAGTCACACTAATAATCCATCCATACTGTGGTTTTCCATGATTAACAGCTGCTTTTGAAGATGTGAGACGCCCCACAGCTCCGAACAGCTTGAAGCCCCGCTGCTGAGCCATGCCTCATTGCTTGATTATACACGTGTTGTCTGCTGCCATCCTCAACCCTTTGGTGCATAACGGTCACTACAGTGGACAGGTACTCAAAATTGTTATTTATTTGTTTTTGCTATTAAGCACAGCTGTTGAAGACTTTATTACATTTGAGCCCCTCCTTTTGGACTTCAGTAAGCCAAGCCAACATATTTCATGCTCAGAATGCACGCTGTCCACTGAGGTACACATGTAATAAATTATTTGTAAATGATAAAATTTTACAAAAAATATTTGTTGAAATTTGTTTCATTCACACCTGAAGACAAATGAAAAAATTGTTTAAAAAAATCATGGTTGAAGATTTCATAATTCATCCATCAAAGTGTTAATTAGTCGTGGCTAATTGCTGGTGATGTGTAGCCCTGAAACAAAAGATCCTAGCAGATATTTCAGAGAGATTAGCAGTTTGGGGGGGGGCTGTAAAAGGTGAGCTTAAGACATTTCCAGCATGCTCCTGGAGAAATCGGCCCGTTCCTGGCTAATCGTTAACGTGTGATTAATTGTTTTTTGCCAAAACCTGACAGCTGATCAAATTGTTTGTTGGAGAAATGTATCAAAATGATGAGATGTTTTTTTTTCCAATGTTTGAGAAGAAGCAGTTTTTCCAGTGATGTTTAAAAATATCTGGTACAAATCCCTATTTTTAGCATGACCCCAATAGTCAGTAATCTGAAGCCTGTGTGTGTGTGTGTGTGTGTGTGTGTGTGTGTGTGTGTGTGTGTGTGTGTGTGTGTGTGTGTGTGTGTGTGTGTGTAATAAACTTCGCTGGTGGTCGTTTGCAGTCAACCTGCAGCACAGGAGTTAAAACGAAAGTGCAAAGCTATAAAAGTGGGCTCGGAGGCTGTGCATCATGTGTGTCGCTTGTTCATCAACACCCCTGGAGCTCCATTTTTCATCAAACATTCTTTAAACAGTGTATAAATTGCGATAATGTAAGAAAGAGTTGCTATTTCCCTGATTTAGCTCTCACTGTTTGACCTTGTCACATTATGTGTTCTGTTGTGATCAAATGCTGCATTGGCCTTACATTACTCCGCGCGGATATCTAAAACCCTAAGAGGATCAAGCATAAGCTCCTTACTGTACCATATTTAAGGATTTTCCCCGTACACGAAATGATGGCCGCTGCCAAACCAGGCGATGAAATCTATCACTCAGCTCAAGCTCACCGCTGCATCAAAAAAGGCCCTCTTACTGCATCCCAGCATGCACTGCTGCTTCACACACACACACACACACACACACACACACACACACACTCACACCCATCCCACATTAGATCTATGAAATGACTGCACGACGGTAAACGTGCGTCACAAGGCTGCTGGATCACATGTCCAACAGTTGGGCTGCATCACACAGAGTCAACTGTTGCATCACAGTAATGGACTCGACTTAACCCATGATTGCATCTGCTGGAACACTTAACTGGAAACGTGGGCTCCATCCAGAACCACTCCCCAACATAACTTATTTACAGCTCGGTAACTGTTCCACTCAATGGTTGGCAGGAAACTACATTCACT
This sequence comes from Nothobranchius furzeri, assembly GCF_043380555.1. Lineage (NCBI taxonomy): Eukaryota > Metazoa > Chordata > Actinopteri > Cyprinodontiformes > Nothobranchiidae > Nothobranchius > Nothobranchius furzeri. Next base: position 27,152,031 of record NC_091742.1, read on the forward strand.
GATGCTGATAATCGTGGCTCTTTGACTCGAAGGACAATACACGCGGAGATTTGGGCTGAGCGACATGGACCAAAATGTACACCATGATGTTATTTAGCTGAATTCCAATACACAATATGTACGTAGAATAGAATAGTCTTTATTGTTATTGTGGGTGCCATGCCACTCCCTTTGGTGCAAAATGTAAAAGAATACAAAAAATAACACAATAATTATATAAATGTAGAAAAAGAAGAAAATATCATTTCTATAGCGCCTCTCAAGATAAAAATCACGAGGCGCTTCACAAAAACAAAAAATGTAAAAATATAAAAAAGCATTTAGAAAATGTTTAAAAATATATTTAAAATGAGCAAAAATTAGACAATTGGGATTAAAAATGTAAAGAAAGAGAGAGAGTGAACAGGAAAGAGAGAAATCAGTGGATCCTGAGGAAGGTGGAATAGGTGGGGAGAGCAGAATAAAGAGAGAGAGGTGAAGAAGGTCATACAAAAGCCAGCTTGAACAAGTGAGTCTTCAGCTGCTTTTTAAAGGAGACCACTGAGTCCACTGATCTCAGGCTCAGGGGGAGAGAGCTCCAGAGTCTGGGGGCCACAGCAGCAGATGATCTGTCACCTTTGACCTTTAGCCTGGTGCTGCACAACCAGTAGGCTTTGATCACTGGACCTCAGGGACCTGCTGGTGGTGTAGGGACTAAGAAGATCACCAATGTAAGATGGTGCTTGTCCATGTAAGGCCCTATAGACCAGAACCAGGATCTTGAAATGAACCCTGAAGCTGACTGGCAGCCAGTGAAGCTGGAGGAGAAGTGGGGTGATGTGGGTGTGTTCATACTGTAAAATCTACAGTAATGTGTACACACATTTACAAAAAAAATCAGCTAAGAGCCTCGGCTTATTTCACTTCCATGTGATATAGTACATTTTTCTTGCCAGGAAAAACTTACATCATGTCGTCAGCACATAAGTCGTGGTGAAAAGGCTCACTGAAACACAAACTCCCCCTTAAAATGTTTAAACTGGGTCACTTAGAGCAAAGTTTAGGCTAAATACTAGCCCAGAGATGTTTATGGATCAGAGAACAACTTTTCTGTAAGTTGTGTCAGCACGTGATCAACGTGATCAAGCGGTCCGTAAGATTGATTCCATACTTGACAAGGAATCTTAATGTGTCACGGTCCTTAATTAGATGTAAATTAACTTCATTACATAAGACACTAAATGGTCATTAATGTCCTCAGAGAAGCACTCACTGGAAACAGTACAGAAAATAAGGACGTACCTCTGTGATAATAGGCGACGGCTGACATTGTTTTAGAGCCACACGTCTCTAAAGGGGAAGCTTCATTGTTTGAGAGTTTCATTCACTGGATGAATGGATGAATTGTCTTAAATGGAGCAATGAATCACTATTTCCTCAGGTTTTAGAAGATGCTTGTACTGTTGCATTGATTTCATTGGGCTCTTGGTAGCTCTTGGTAGCATTGTCAACATTTGGGTTTAAATGAATGAAAAAGCAACAAATGGTCTGAGCTCAGAGGCCGCGGTTCATGGTCAGAAGATGAAAGGCTTTCTTCAGTTTGAAGTGAGTCTCTGCCTCAAGCTAAGGAGTTCAAGTATCTTGGTTTCTAGTAGGGAGAGAGAGATGTACTTGCCCGTCTAACTTCCGACCCCACCTAGGGTCGTGAGATTTGGATCATGACCGAAATAACAAGATCCTGGATACAAGCAGCATAAACGAGCTTCGCCCAGAGGGAGGCAGGGTTCAGCCTTAGAGGTAAGGAGAGGACTGCAGTCATTGGGGTAAAGTTGGAGTGAAGCTGCTTCTTTACAATGAAAGTAATCGTCTGAAATTTGGAATCTGAATGGGATGCCTCTTGCTCCGAAGGTATTCTGGGCCATGCCTACTGGTGGGAGACTATGGGTGCTGATCCAAAACTATCTGGAGGAATTCTAAACCATCCGCAGGTGTCTTTGCTGGTATTTTTGTATTTGTTTTATTAACTGGCATTGTTGGCTTCATTGAAAAGTAGCATTTAGCACAGTTGTCTCAGCAAGAAAGTCCTTTCATATTGGGTGGAACCTTTCCGTGTGAAGGTTTTCGATGCAGTTTCCCAGTTTCTTCGTAAAATCCAACATGGCCGTTAGGTGTGCATGCGTGGTTGTTTGTCTTGTGCATTCCTGTGATGGACTAGTAACCTGTCTAGGGTGTAGCTCATCTCTTCGCCCAAGGACTGCTGAGATAGGCACCAGGTTCCAACAACAGGGTTCGTAGGTATGTTGGTTAGGTGGTTGAATGGACGGATGGAAATCTCAGTTTGGAAATTAAGCAAGACATTTCTATGATAAAAAAATAACCCCATTTCGGACAATCCCCAGAATTTATACCAAAAGCTAAGTTTTCATGTAACATTCATTCATTTACTGGCTGCTTTTTTTTTTTTTTTTTTTTTTTACATTTTCCATGCCATGAAAGGCCTTTTATTTGATTGCAGCTTGCCAGGAAAGGGGGAGCGAAAACACACGACGTGACAGACACAAGAAGGGGCTTGAAATTGGGCCAGTTGTGTTCAATCCTCCCTAAATTGTTGAGCTACATGAAGCACCCCACTACTTTCTGAAGCAAGTCACTTCACTGACAGCAACGACATTAGGTACCAGTAGTGGGGATTCCAGGCTGCAGGCCAAGCAGCGAGCACAGAATGTAATGATCTTTCCCTCTGATCACCTCGACAACTTTTAGTCTCAGTTTGAGGTCACATGGTGTTGGTTAAAGGTGTTTTATGTTGAGTTTATATTTAGACCAAAACTGTGGATCAGCGAAAACACCTAATCCACCTACCTGCCTCAGACTACCACCATAGTGTATTAAAGAATAACAAACCCAACTGACTTTTGTCCCGTTGACTTCGATCCATTTGCCATTTCCACCCTGCTCTACCTCACCTTGACTCATCTGGAAAACATAAACATCCATGCCAGGATTTTGTTTATCAACTTCAGCTCAGCTTTCAATACGGTCCTACCAGAGCAGCTGTTGAATAAGCAGCGACTGTTGAGTACTGACCCCCATGGAAAAATTAATCAGACGTTACATGACTTCTTCTCAATACCTAGTGCACTTTGAGTGATGTTTTTACAGATGTTGTCTTTTTTATTGCCTGTATTAGTTCTGTTTTAGTAAGGCTAGAGTATCACTGTCCGCCAGGGATGTGTATTTATGAAATTCTGGCGATACGATACATATCACGATACAGGGGAGACGATACGATATATCACGATTTATTGCGATACATTCAGTCAGACGTTACAAGCATTTTTTGTACTGAATTTATTGTAAGAATGTTCAATAAACAGTCCAAACTGATACGTAACATGTTTAACATGAGTTATCTGAACCATGATGGAGGGATTTACATTTCAGTGGTGGAAACAAAACCCGTTGCACACTGCTGCCAACTAGCGGTTGGCGATTGAATTGCACAAAACGAAAAGAAATGGTAAATGGTAAATGGCCTGTATTTGATATAGCGCCTTCTAGAGTCCTAGAACCCCCCAAGGCGCTTTACAACACAATCAGTCATTCACCCATTCACACACACATTCACACACTGGTGGGGATGAGCTACAATGTAGCCACAGCTGCCCTGGGGCGCACTGACAGAGGCGAGGCTGCCGAGCACTGGCGCCACCGGTCCCTCCGACCACCACCAGCAGGCAACGTGGGTTAAGTGTCTTGCCCAAGGACACAACGACAGCAACAGACTGAGCGGGACTCGAACCAGCAACCTTCCGATTACGGGGCGAGCACTTAACTCCTGTGCCACCGTCGCCCCAAAAGAAAATACACAAATGTTTGCATGTGAATTCTTTCAAGAATTAGATACACGGCTGTTGAATATCGATGTAATAATCGCAAGAAAAAATATCACGATATATTGCCATATCGATATTTCCGATACACAGCTTTTGAATATCGATATAATATTGCAGGGAAAAATATCATGATATATTGCCATATCGACATTTTCTTACATCCCTAATGTCCGCTAAATGTTTTGCAATAAAAATTTGTTCTTGGTGCCCTATACAACCAAAGCATAAAGACTTGGTTATAGCTTCTATAGCACTGGTGCCCGGTCCTGGTTCTGGAGGGCCAGTATCCAGCCCATTTTAGTTTTAACTCAGCTTCAGACACCTTATTTCAATCAGCAGGTGATTAACAGGCTTCTGCAGAGCCTGATGAGCTGCCGCACAGGTGAGTCAACCACTGAATCTAGTGTTGGAGCAGAGAAACCATTCAAGCATGCTGGACACCAGCCCTCCAGGACCAGGATTGGGCACCCCTGTTTCACAGTAACCTGTTTGAATGCATTTCCGATGGCTTACATTTCATGAAATCAATCATGTTGTGAAACTTTTATTAGTAGACAGGTTTCTGTATCATTTGAATCCATAAAAAGCAAAGAAAAGTATCATTATAATCTTGTATTGCTAACAGTAGTTAGCCAGATTAGCCAATCCCACATGGTTTTCCTATGTGGAACTAAAACACCGATGGGACCTTTAATGTCAATATTCCTGGGCAATACTAAGAATTTGTTAAATATTATGCAAAATTAACAGCTGGCATTCATTTGTGCTGCCATGTGGGTCTCTACTGTCTTCATAAACACACCAAAGGTGAAAGAAATCCGTCCATCTGTTTTTGGTCAGTGTTTGGTTTTAGGAATTCTGTGCCTAAAAGGGTTGTTTCAAATAGTCCCTGTTTGTGATGTCACATAAGGGAAATTAGACCAGAATCACAACTCGTGTGCAAAGGAGAGCTGCTATTATGACCCCCTTCCTGGATTTCTGAGCTACTAAGCTTGTAGCAGCTTTTATTGCCCACCACCAATGGGGGGTCAAAAGAGCAGATAAAAGGTTTTGGCTGTATTAGTAAATGTGAACTTGGCAAGTGTGTTTTTTATTTTATTTATTTATTTATTTGTTTGTTGCTGTAAAAAGATATCCCAAGAACCACTGGACAAATTTTAATGAAAACTTCCAAAAAGCAATTAGTAGTTGTACATCTGCAACTGGTCACCATTTCCAGTTCACTTGATTCAACATGGCTGCCAAAGCGAATCCTCATTGGCCATAAATCAGTGAATTTGACAGATACTGAGCTACAATCTGCTGTGGTGGTAGCTTGGACTCATCCACAACTCATAGTCTGCGTGTTAACAGATCACATCAGGTCTTGTAATGTGTCAGATTGCATGTGACGTTATTTTAAGACTACTAGAACGGCCGTAACTCAGTCCGTTTTTATCTCTTGCCTAAACCATTGAATCAGTTTATTTTTTCTTAATTTCATATAATATTTTACATTAAATGATTAACATTTTAAACAAGGTGCTAAACCATCTATCTGCACTTCATGTGTGTGCATTAATTATAAAAGAAACTTTTAGACAGGTTATCAGTGAGACTCTCATCTTATCTTCTGTCCTCCAACTTATCTAGATCATCCAGTCTTCCAGACCTCCTATTATGTCTCCTCCAATTCCTAAAGCGAAGCTTTCCTTGTTCCACACGCTTCTTGAGCTGGAACCACCTCCCTAACCTGACTCCACCTACCGCCAGCCCGTAGAGTAAAGTCCTCTCTGGGGATAGCTCCCTCCTGCAGAACACTCAGCCAGAATCACCTGCACACCATCCACGGCGTCTGTGTTTGTGCCAAAATGGTTTCATGTGACGAGCATCTCCCTTGACTGACCTTGGTAATGCCTGCCTCTGCTGTGACGAGTGTGGCTTCTTCAGTGAAGCCCTGGTCACACGGTGACAACCTGAGAGATTTGTCTGGTTATTTCAGTTTTCAGCTCAGAATTGTCATTTTGATCTGGACTCACACTGGGGGGGTTACCGCATTCATGAAATACCTCCAACTTACGCATGACTGTGTGTCTATAGCGGCTGTTTACAGACTTGCCCAGGTTTGTCAGGCCGGCTCAAGCTCAAGGACAGACTGATAAGAGCACGCACACACGCATGCAACACACACACACACACACACACACATACGTGTGTTTGCAAGACAAAATTAAAGATTTATCAAATTCAGGGAAAAGTTAAAAAGGAATCAAACGTGACCTCAGAGATCTTGCAGGAGTGTAAAAGTGTAGCAACCCAACCAAACTCACAGCAATCAACGTTGTACCGACGTCACGTGCTGCTTGTGGAAACTTTATGATATTTTCAACAATAATAACTAACAAATCCACCCGTGCCCACGTGAGCTCCGCACACACCAAAGGGAGACGTTTAATCTGGTGCACACTGATGTCGGTGGCCTAATTTTGGACCCAGTAGGAAAAAAAACCTGCAGGAGGAGGGTAAACTTGAGCTCACTGAGTTCACCGCAGCCCCGAGTTACACCTCTCTTATCTGTCTTTTTCCTCTACCTTCCAGAGCTCCCATTCCCCCAACTCCCCCCCACTGAGCGGATCTCCTTTTAGCATTGCCTCTCTGTAAGCCAAGAGCTGGTGTCACCAGATCCTCTGGTCCCACTGAGTTCTCAGGAATGGCATGTGTTCCCATCTGACAGCTTAACACACAACACCCACTCGGCCACACAGCTACAACTCAGGCGCTCTGTGGAGGGCCGAAGTGGCCTGCGCTACAGGTCGCAGGTGATAAATCGCTTAACACGGACAGCTTGGAAGGATAGCGAGGCACCTCAGCAACATGAAAAGGAGCTTTCATTTGTTTATTTGCAATGCAGGACAATTTATGACTGCTTGAACTTTTTGGCAAACCCCTATTACTCAGTTCAAATGCTTCTAAAGTCAATGCTACATCTCCTGTTTCAGAGAAGCACAGCATACATACTGTGGAGCCGCAACCTTTTGGGTCGTGCTGACAGCTTGGACTCCTGCCAACCACCAGCAGCTTCTGTGTGCTCTACATACGTGGTTCTGAGTGTGTGCACGCCTTTAATTTAAGTGTTTGTCACGACCACGTCAACAGGGTAACCACTATGTCGCTCTCGTCTGCATACATTTAGAGAAATGAATGACAAGGAAACAAGAGCAGGAATGCTGAAAATGTCTTTTTTTTGGTGGTTCTGCTTTGCTTTCCTCCTTTTTTTTTAAATCAGCAATTCACTAAAAATGTTTTCAGCTGAGTCAGGCCGGCTTTCATATTCCAGCACACTTCCGGCCTGCAAGGGCTCCTCTTTTTTCCTGCTTCCTTGATTTGTCTTTTGTTCTGTCACAGGGAATGTTTTCAGATCGTCCTTCCTTTGCTCTCTGTCTTCACTTTTATCGTTCCAGGATGAGTCAAATCAAATTGTGCAATGCTGTCCTTTCACTGAGAAGACCAGACTTCAGATCTAATCTCAAACCGAGATGACTTTTGGATTATTTCCTTGCACTGTTACAGTTCAGCCGTGTTGTTTTTGTAAGCAAAGTGCAGGAAACTACTCACTCTGTCCTCAAGTGTGTTTTTATTCTTGATTCATTTCCAGTGTTGTGTTATCATCCTCCCACGATGTCAAACTCACCTTAGTTTAGTTTTTGTGTCTCTGTCTTGATCATCTTTTACCAGGTCTCCCTCAGCCAGCTGATCTTTGGGCTGGGTTTTAGGGTTAGGGGTTCCTCCCCTTAAGCTTGGTTTATGATTGACGCATTTACTTTCCGCGCGGTGATGCGGCTCGCGGATGGAACGCGCTTCACAACTCGCAGCGTTTATGGTTCGTGCGGCTCGTCTCTGCGGTGAGCCAATATTCTCCCAAACTGTAGGGGGCAGCATGGAGCTCTACGGCATGCATCCAACACTACACCATAGTAGAAGTAGAAATTACTGTTTACAACACGGCATTCCAGCATTTTTAACAGCGTCCTCGTCTTTTCCGACAGTGCGAGCTATTTCTCTCCAAGAATTATTAACAACATGTTGATCACGGTGATCTCTGAGAGCTGAATCATACAAATGTCTGTATTTACCAACCTCTGCCATACTAGTTCTTGCCAGTCCGCCATGTTTTTCCGCGTCCGACCGTCCGCGTGGTTAGAAAATTTCCAAGGTGTGCGTTGCGGAAATTCTGGGCCGTGCGGAGGCGCGGTGGAGGGGCGTGGTTGTTAAAATGACGCAACTTTTCCGCGCGGAGCCGTGCGAACCTCGCGGACGCGTCAAGCATAAGCCAACCTGTATTCTGACTGCCCAGCACATTCCTGTCTTCCTTAGCTCCACCGACATCATCACAGCAACTTTGGAGGTCCTTTTGGACCACATCTTCTTTGCAGCTGACATTTTCATCCATAGTTTATGGTTTAAATGTGTCACATTGTCTTCAGCTGAAAGTTCTGCAAGGATAAGGCCAGTGACAAACCAAAGCAGAGCAAAGCACCAGAGTCCAAATATAACTCTAGAATTTAGACCTAGTGATAGAAAGGAGGCTCTTTCATCGAGAGACTGCAGCAGTGACTTGGCAAAATCTCTAAACCTTCCCAAGTCATCTCACCATCTTCTATTGTCCCATGTCCCGGTAATCAAGAATGTAGGCGCTTAACAGCTGGGCTATTTTAGACACAGCTGGTTGAGACGCATTTTGTTCAGGAGAATAGTGCAGGTTTATAACCCTAACCCTTCTACCCTCCATTTACTCCCCGAGAGACGCCGAAAGCGGCCACACAGAAACACAGACATGCAAAGTCACACACTTGCTGATGGATACACGTGCACAGAGGTGGAGGCGAGTAATTATGACTTAGCATTCTAAACGATCAGGGCAGTGTTGCCAGGGAAGGTTTGTTGACTGTAGGATTATAACAGGGAACTTAAACGGTATGTGTTTATCTACGTTCTGCAGCGATGAGAACCGCAGTTGAAAATACCCCATCAGGTTCCCGGTAATAGAGCTGGCTCAGGCTGTAAGGCTTCAAAGGTCGACTTCCTCACGGGCATCTCTAGTGCAACAAGATCTACAATAGTAGAAGTGACAATTGTGCCCAAGAGTTATGTTTTGTCACAAATCAGTTCCTTTGGTGAAAATTTTAGAAGGAATTAAAGTCTTTGCATTCTGAATCGTGTTTCTGTGAAAAAGGAAGAAATGTCGTATTTGACCTGTTGTGAAAAGCTTCTTAAACAGCCTCAGTTGTTTAAAAGGTTTAGATCCTGTATAGGACTGGTGAGCTGCCAAATAATTGAAGTAAACTTTATTTTTAAGAGGACATACTGTGCAAAACTCACCTTTCATATTTTTTTGTGCTGCCGTGTAGGTATCCACTGTCTCTACAAATACTCCGAATGTGAAAAAGATCCGTCCATCCGTTTTCTATCAGTGTTCGATTTTTGGAATTATGTGCCTAAAACAAGCCATTTCAAAAAGTCCCTGTTTGTGACATCACAAAATAGAATAGAACCACTTCTCACGTGCATGAGGAAGCTGCTCCTCCAGCAACTCTACTGCAAGCCCCTCCTGGATGTCAGAGCTTCTCAGCCAAGATGGCTGAATGGGAGGCGTGGTCAACTGCAGCTCGTTTTCTTAAAGTGACAGAGCCCTGAGACTTCACTTTGGAAGGCACTTAAACTGTTATTTTGGCAGAAATACAAAAAAATTCTTGCTGAAATTGGCTGCTGATGTAAATGACCACAAAATTCCATAAACATGATGTAAAAGTTATAGTATCATAAAAGTTTATAAAATGATTTGAGTCAAACTTCAATGAAATTACGTTATTTTCAACTGTTTTAAGACAACATCAATTCATTTTGTTCTTGGAGGTCATTAGTGGACATTGAATTAGCATTCATGAGTAATATGATAACCTTTACACAGAAAAACACTTCAAATGAGCCAATACTTCTTTAAAAGGGCCAAGCTGAGGGGGTCCTAACTTGGGATGTTTGATCAGTTTTTACTGATGTATTGATATGGTCTTACTTTTAATTACAAATGTGAAGAATACCAATATATGCAAGGTCCCGCCCCCACATAAAAACAAGAAAAACTACATAAACTCAGATAACTAACATTGCATATCTCCCGTCAGTCACACATTACCTTTAAGTTTTATCAGTGCAAAATATAGCTGCTATTTCAATTAAGTTGGGCCAGTTGTGCCAAACAAACTAAAATATATCTAAAATTAAACCTTGGCTCTGTCAAATTTTGATACTTTGAGTGAGGGGAGAAGTAGCTGAAGAGTTTGATGTATAAAATGTGTACGGTATGTGAAAGTTGTGTCATTAAAAGAGTAAAAACGTACACTGATAATTTCCAATATTACATTTTGTTGCAAATATTGGCCGATAATGTTGGAAATCCCTTCTTCTAACAGTTTGGCTGAAGTTCTTTTGATGTTATATTTTGGGTCAACTTTGCTAACATTTCTAACATTAGTGCAGGAAAATTAATTAACATACTGGATGATATTTGTCCCCGGAGTACACTTTTGGCTTTGTATGTGGCTTGTAATGAAGCTTGTGGACCCCAAAAGACTAAATTTAGGTCAGACAGGCCTTGCACAGAGCTCCGGGAGTTGATGTCACTTCTACCGCCATGCAACAGTTCTAATCGAAATGGCGCCATCTTGGCAGGCAGAAGCCCGCAGCTGGGCTATTTGTTATTGTCAGAAAACTCAAACGGGAAATACGGTAGATTCCTTATGTGCCCCAGGATGCAGAATAGACGTGGAAGACATAAGGGATGAGCCATCATCAGGATTCCCCAAGATCCAGAGCGCCGCAAACGTTGGATCATTGTTATAAAACGCACTAGTGACCGGGCTAAAATGAAGCTGTGGGATCCCGAGAGTAAAGGTTTTCGCTTATGCACCAACCACTTCATATCAGGTACTTAAACCAATGTTTCCTCAACTGTGTGTGGTATTTATTTTAAATGCTTTTATTATGATTCTCAGTGGGCTTCCTAAACTTACTTTGGCGTGGCTTTTTCTGTCTTATTACTCATAGCAACAAGTAAACGTCACGTAAAACGTTGCCTCGTGGTGTGTTGGAGCCCTGAAGTCCAGGGTTTGGGAACCCTGTTGTAGAGGACCTGCGACTGCTGGGAGCCTAAGACGAGGTGAGTACAGGTGGAAGTGATCAAGCTGGCACAGGTGAGCATGGTTCGGTGATTGATTATAGAGAGGCATGGAAACAGGCTGATGACCAGCTAATCTGCCGGTTTTGATTCCCTAGTGCAGTCCTAGTGGCTCTATGCTCAAGTGGGTCTGGTGCATGATCAGCTGATCTGCCAGAACGGGGTCATCTCTGGTTTTAGGGTTATGCGTTGAAGTTAAAGTCCCATTAGTCATCACTTACCGGTGAAATTCCTCTCTGCATTTGACCCATCCCCATGGGGAGTGGTGAGCTGCAGCTGTGGCTGCGCTCAGGAACTATTTGGTGGTTAAACCGCCCAATCCAACCCCTTAAAGCAGAGTGTCAAGCAGAGAGGCATTGGGTCCCATTTTTAAAGTCTTTGGTATGACTCAACTGGGGTTTGAACCACGATCTCCCAATCCCGGGCTGGACACTTTACCACTAGCCCACTGAGAAGGTAAGGAGTATTCAAGTCCAGGTCATGAACGTGGGCCAGCACATTTTAGTGGTTTCTCTGCTCCAACACATTTGATTCGGTGGTTGAATCACCTGTGCAGCAGCTCATCAGACTCTGTAGGAGTCTGTTAATGACCTGTTTTGAATGCCCCTGAGCTAGTGTCTTTTCAGGCTGCGACTGCTGGCAAAGCATTAATAAATATTCAGATTTTACTTTCACGAGTCACAGGGAATTTTGAACATTTTGCAGAGGCAGTTTAGCGTGGAAAATCGTCCTCTACGTGAATGGTCTGACTGCGACCCATAAACAGATCTCAGTCGAGGGGCAAAATCTATGGTTGTCTTTCAAACTGTGTCTGCATGCTAATGGACAACAAACTATGTGACAAACTCACCGTTATGAATGTCAGTCGATGGGGCGGTCTGCCATACACTGCTGAAAAAGATGCAAGTACATCCTTTTTTGAATAACAGACCTAAGTACATCTCTGGTCTTGACTTAAAGAAAAACCCAAGTCTAAAACGTCAATAGTTGATACCAAAGCTGCTTCAAACGAACTGCTACCATCTTAGTAGTTCCGCTTCGTCACATCACCCCAACCATCGTTGTGATTGGCATAGCACAAAACTGCTCAGGCCAAAGGAAGACCTGCTGAGGTTCCAGTGGAGCAAGGCTAGACTGACTTGCTGAGCAAAATCTTTCTGCTTCTGCTCCGGTCTGTCTAGATTTCTAGGTTAATGGAAGTTCAATCCATTTATCCATTTTCCTCTGCTTATCCGGGGTCATGTCTTAGGGACAGCAGCCTAGGCAGAGAGGTTCAGATTTCCCTCCCCTCAGCCACTTGGGGCCAGCTCATTTTGGTCGCTTGTATTCATTAACTCGTTCTTTCGGTAACTACCTAAAACTCCTGACCATAAGTCGACCGGTGAATCTTGAGCTTCGTCTTCCGGTTCCGTGGTCTCTTAACCACGATAGACCGGCACAACGCCTGGAAAACCTTAGACAAAGCACGACTTCACCCATGGATCTCACGCTCCACCTTTCCCTCACCCATGGACAAGACCTCGAGATGCTCAAAGAGCAAGTCACTCCAAATCAACATTTTTTGGCTGATAAACCATATAAATGAGTGTCTGATCATGCTGTTGGCAAATGTAGTCAACAATTCGGCATTTTAGTTCTTCTTAGTTAAAATTTAAATGTTCTGCTTAAAACTGTCAGCATTGCGCCGTTGTCAGGTAAAAACTCTGCACAGCATTTGAATTTAAATCTGAAGAGGTACACGATGATGTTAGATGGTACATTATGATGTCACAATGTCGTGAGTGTGTGTATTTTTAGTGGCTCCGCCCTCTTGGTCTGCTAGGCAACAGCATTTGTTGCAATTTTCAAACAGGAAGTGGGAGTTGAGTAAGAATCTGGTGGGGGGTGACTTGCTCTTTAAACTCCCACTTGAGTGGAAGTTTCCTCTCAAAATCCTCCCAGAGTTGTTGCAAACTTTTGGAATCCATCTGAAATGCATCATAGCTCAGCTTCTGAAAACTTGGGAGGGCTTGGAGAGCAGATCGTGACTAAAATGAGACATGGTTAAAACAATTTGTGACCGAACTGAGATAAGAAAATCTGGTTTAGTTTTGGTTTTCATAAATAAAGTTTAGTGTCATTTTAACATAAATTACTCACATCTTTAGCAGGATTGAGTCCCCAGCCAGTCACAACTCGGTGAACAAATGGCTTTCAGCTTTGGTGGTTAAAGGTGGAGGTGGAGGTGCAGGCGGCTGATGGAAAAGTCAAATATTTGACACCGTCTATTAGCAGCAGTAACCGTGTGACTTTATGGTCATACTTTCCACAGGTGCTGAAACCCGTAAGCCCGGTTGTATTCGAGACAGGCAACAGTAAATATGTGTGTAGCAGTGTGTCCAGAGCCGGAAGAATGATTCAGCTGGACACCTGGATCAAACAACACCAAAATCGATCCCCCCACCCCTCCAGTAAGGGCAAAGCTTTTAGTTTCCCACACACAAGCACAATAAATCCTCCCACAACAGTATTTCTGTTCTTGCTCCCACACAAATCACACAAACCACACAAACCACACAAATCACACAAATCACACAAATCAAAGTCCCACTTTTCTGAAAGCTTTTGTTCTTTTTTATTGCATTTCAAACTCTGATTCCCACGTCCACATTTCCATTTCCTTGCCTCAGCAGCAGATCAGGACGTTCATATATATATATATATATATATTTTGTTTTTTGTCTTTACTCTAAAATAAACAATGGTTGCTTTTTTGGACTCAAAAGTGCCCGAGGGGGTGAGAGCGAGTTGTTGGGTGGCATAAAACACCGAGGTGAAAGATTAGAGCTTATCAGACATTTCCATTCAGAAAAAATAATCTCCCTGCAGCTGCTGCAGGACTGAGCAGCAAACGGTGGACTTGGACATGTGTTGCAACATGGTCAGAGGGTCAACCACAGCTGATTTATGTGCTCTTCCAGTGAATATTATGGTCTGCACATGTTATTCTCTGGTTCCCTAAATCACTGCCTTTCAGCCCTGTCCTGTGCCACTCTTCCATTTTGTGTTTGTGTGTTTGACCTGATGTACCCTCTGACCAGCAGAGAGAAATTACAGGAGAGCGCTAACTTTCCAGGAAGCGATCGCTTCGGAGACGACTATTTATTTATTTCTCTATGTTTTGGGCTCAGAAAGAAGGGAGCTGAGGGGGAACGGTTCTCGGAGCAGAGAGGAGCGTGTTTGCAGCTCGTGATTCAGAAGTGCAGACGGGACATTAGAGTCAAGGTCACAGCTGTAACTGATGTCACTCTGAATACCAGCCATTCGTGGAGGTGTGGGTCATTCCGTCGGAGGACATGTGGCTCGCTGACTTCTAAAGGGAGGAAGGGGGGATACCACCTGAGTTACTTGAGGTTACAGACTTTCTAATTGCTCTGTTGGTACCCTACTGCCCTCCGGTGGACATGGGGCAGATGCAAATGTGCAAGGACGAGAACATCAAAGCCAAACTTTAGCAAATTATTCGTGTAAATAAATACTTTTCTTGAGCCAGTATGTGCTGAAATGATCCTTTACAGGGTTAATGAAATGTCACTCAGACTCCCGCCGCCCTCTGTGGCCAGAATGTTGCATTTGCAACTTCAGAATGCCGCTCCGGTCTGTTGGACTTAGAAAGAAAATGTTGCTGACGTACCTGGAGCTGCAGTCTGCTTCCAGCATGTTTCCTGCATGTTTCAGATCATGAACACAGTTGATTTGTTTGATTTATTGATTAATCACTCCTGTAGACACTAATGAAGGCTGAGGAGACATTTCAGCTGTCAGATCAAGAGGAACACACAGCAAGCATAAACGGACACTAAGGGCTGCTAAAAGGATGCAAAACGGCAAAATGTGCCAAAAAATGAAGAAAGAGCACATTTAAACTAAAGGCTTTGCATTTTTTTAAATTATTGTTTATTTGTGGATACTGAGTTATGACGTAAATAAAGTTATGAACAAGTACGTGTCATGACTCAGGGTGTTTCTCAATGTCAAGGCGCCTTGCTTACGAGGACACGGTCCTTCCTTGGTCAAAGAAAACGGTTAATTGGAAAAGACTTGCATCACGTGACCGCGGCTTCCACGGCGGTCACGTAATGACACGTGACACGGGAGATAACTACCCGCTAGCCACCGAAGCTGCAACTACTAAGCAACTAACCAACCATAAATAGCTTCTTTGGATCTAAAATTAACATTTTAAATTAGCTGACTTACTTTTAAACTTGAAAATTGTCCCCGAAGTAGCTGCCGGCTTCTGATCCGCCGTCCTTTTTTAAAATACCGCAGTGTATTCTGGGTAAGTTTTGACCAAGGCTAGACTACAAGACACCTCCCGCGTGTCCTTGCCCAGCTAGCTAAACGGCTAACAAACAGAGAACACACGCCTCGGTAGAACATGAACATTGGAACACGTCTTGGCGGCTCCCGATGACATATCTCCTAGGCAACCGGGGCGGGGTCAAGACATCAAGGCAAAGTTCCTTGGCGTTGAGAAACACCCTCACTCTCAGCCAACCCATTCCTAAATTTAGTCCCATATCTAAAATCGGTTGAGTTAGAGCCATGTTTGAGCTGGCGACTATTAGCTAAAGTCGTCATTTTGAGTTTTTCGAGGCTGGATGCGAGTGTGCATCCTGCAGTCAGACAGAAAAAGGCAAAAACATTACCACCTGCCCTTTGGGAGCAGGCGTTAGACGGCATTTGCAGGAAATGAGCAATCTTAATCCGCTTTTCGAGTACGCCGCCTTCAATTTGTTGTCCTCAAACAAAGGTTGCAAGCAAGGTGAGGAAATAATTGAACAGCAACCAGGGTGCAACAGAGCTGATTATATATTACTGTCCTGGAAATTATTCATCTGAGCGCCGTGGCCCATTCAGGAGTGCAGCAGCTAGAGGAAGAGGAAGATAACGCTCATTTGATTGTGGACCTGCTCCGACCCCTTTGGCCATTTACAGTATGTACGTGACAACTTTCACACAAAACCGTGAGTCCGTCCAAACTTCCCCTGACACTCTGACACAGAGAGGGGGACGTTTTGCGTCACCGCTTTGACAAGTAGCTCTTTTCTTCGCCACACACAAAGCCTCGACTGTGCTCATAATGGAGTGAAAGAACAGCTGCCTGCATGTCTGCTCCAAGACCGCGAGATGCTCTGGTGGAAAAAAGGGCTCCTCGCTGCAGGTGCCAGCAAGGCTTCTGCCTCCACTCAGGCTCCGCTGCACAGGTGGAGCCGGCGCAGGTGTGCTTCACCCCCACAGGAGCCAGTCGTTCTTGAGCTGTGCCAGTACCCCAGGTGCAACCGGGAGACCGGAACAGATGTGAAAGGAGCATCTTCCCTCTACCTCTCCTTTTTTTACAACCATGTCCGGATGTTAAATAACACTTTTCTGTCGTGTGCATAAGACAAATATTTGACCTTTCTGGTATTAGTGTGCGCTGATGAGCAAGACCACATCAGAGCACACACATCCACGTCGGCTCCATTAGACTAATCTGTGCTGAGTCCCACGAGTTAATGTTTAGACGCATTATGCCTGCTGAGACGCACGCAGCAGGTGGGGGGGGGGCACCGGGCTGAAGGTCAGCCCCACGTGTCAGCTGTGATCCTTTCAGGACTCAAACCAGTGACACCGATTGGATGACTTGAGGTGGGACAAGATGCTCTTTAGGGTTACCCCTGATCATGGATGTAGTACTTTTTTGGGGGCGGACACATGTCCCCCCCACTTTTTCCAAAGTCAATTTTTGTCCCTTGCACTTTTTACCATCCAAAAATAATATTATGCCGTATCAAATAGATGCTGGTGGAGCACTAGGACCAAGCGGAAAACCATTGCTTGTGTTAGAACCGCCCACAAGCTCATCTGTTGGCTCTGCTGATACTTGGTTTCTACTCTGGTCTACTTCTGTGGTGGACTGGTGACCTGTCCACGGTGTCTACGACCAAATTTGGGCTCATTAAATGCTGGTAGACTCCAAAGTCATTTTGTGTCCAGTCATCCAGTCATTGTGCTGCTGAAGACCACAACCACTACTAAGCTGAGTAATGACTTCTACCCAAGAGCTGTGAAAGCCCTCATCCACCCGTTCTGCTAGAGACTAGAGATCGATGATGCGTGTACTGTAGTTCATATTTATTTTGTTCATGCTCATGCTGCCATCATTCCCTTTTTCACACCTGATCATCCCTGTGCAGGAGCCCCAAAGTCAATGGCCTATATTTGAAATGGTACCTTCTAAGATCGTACAACCCCCTAAAGTGCTTTCAAGTCCCGTTAGTCATGATTACACGCTGGAGAAATTATATCTCCTCATTTGCCCCACTGGGAGTGGTGAGCTGCAGCAGTGGCTGACCCAGGAACTATTTGGTGGTTTAACCCCCCAACCCAACCCCTTGACGCTAAAGTCTGGTTTATGCTTCTCCGTCAGCTCCGCAAGGGACAGACACGCTCGGATCGACGGAAGCGTTTTGCTCTCATACTTCTCCGTCTCCTGGGGAGTGTTGCAAAGCAATTCCCCGCCAGGACAGCAGAGGGCGTAGCGCTGTTCTGTGGTGTCCTGTCATGTATCGGTCCAAGATGGTGTGTTATATTGTGTTTTTTGCATATAAGAGACTTTTTAACACGGACAAATTTGTCTCTCATCCTCCTCCACCTCTTCATGCACTCCCCACCTCTAAACCCACGTTTCCTGTCATTTCCGTCCACAAATAAAACGCTTGCTGAGCATCTTTTCACTCCTCCAGTCACGGGGGAATTAAACGTTCATGGTTTTAGAGTTTTTTCGCGAGGTATTCTTCAAGCCGCTAGTTATCCTCGGCTCTCTTTATGTTTTTGAGGGCGCAATGGCGGCGGTGTAGACGACAGCAGCGTCCTGACCAATCACAAGCTTGTGTTGTCCGTCTCGACTGACGGATGTTTTGAAAAGAGAGCTCGACTCCGTCCGTCCTTGCGGAGCTCTCCGGCAGGCCCGCAAGGACGTTGCGTGTCTCCGCGCTGATGCAGACGGAGAAGCACGAATCAGGTTAAGCGTGAAGCAGGCAGGCAGTGGGTCCCATTTTAAAGGTCGTTGGTATGACCAAACTGGGATTTGAACCCTCATCTTCCAGTCCCCGGGGCGCACACTCATTCCACTAGGACAATGAGACGGCATTTACAACATTAACAATCAGTGTATTTCATGTTTGTTTTCCTAACTTTTTTTTTTATAATTTTCTTGGGTTTTTTCCCCTTTTATTTGTAATTTCTACCACTAAGTGCACAACTATTTTATGTTTCAGCAACATCATGAAAATTAAAAAAAAATTTACTTCTTATCCTATTTCTGCCTCTCACCTAGTGACTGCTGGAGTTTGGCAAAAAAAATCCCTCCAAATGAAGGAAAACCAAATAAACCATTTTTATTTTTGCAATTGAAATGCTTTTGGGGCAACAATTCTTATGATAACGTGTTTTAAACACCTTTTTAAGCTATTCCAAGTCTTTATTCATGCCATCGTTCGTTCAGTAGGAAATGTACACTGGCCCAAAAAACAGCTGGTGTTGAATGTGGCCCATCAGCTGTCATGATTTCTGGAGATTGGCAGGAGTCATAGAAAAATGTAAGTCGCTTTGGACAAAAGCGTCTGCTAAATACATAAACATAAATAATGTAATAAGTAATGTAATGGTTGTAGGACCCAGGGGTGCTGTAAGAAGGTCAAACTCAGAAAGGGTTTTCTAATTCAAATTCAAAAATACTTTATTAATCCCAGAGGGAAATTGATTGCTGTAGTAGCTCAGAATAATAATAATAATCAAGTCATCAAAGAGTTGTTGTATATTACAATGGCTGTTGGCAGGAAGGATCTCCAGTAGCGGTCAGTGTTGCAGCCAAACTGAAGAAGCCTCTGACTGAAGACACTCTTCCGTTGTCGGACAGTCTTGTGAAGAGAATGCTCAGGGTTGTCCATCATTTTCTGGAGAATCCTTCTTTGCATTATCTCCTCCAGCGGTTCCGAAACTGCCGAAACTCTGGCTGAGTCCTTGAAAGGGCTTGGAGTTGCTCCATCTTGTTGGCCAGTGATCTCACATTGCCCACTATGATCGATGGAAGAGATGGTTTGAATTTCCTCTTTCTCTGTCTCCGTTTTGCTCCCGCTCTGCACCCACGCTTCTTGCGTTTTAGCTCATTTGGGATTTGTGGCTTCAGTTGAGGTATTATTTCAGCCTTCCCAATGTTAATCAGCTGCTCCTGATTGTAAACCAGCTCGTTGCCATGGTTACGCATCATAACAAATGCTCAAAAAGTGGAAAAAAAGCTAAAAAAAATAGCAGTAAAAATCCTCCAAGCTTCACAGCACCAGAAACGGAAAAGTAAAGTGTCCAAAAAATACAGTTTTTCTTGAGAAACTAGAAGAAAAAATGTCCAAGAAAAGGCAAAACTTACATATAGTCAACAGAGCTACTCCAACATGCAGCCACCCAGAGCAGCGCAGTTCCGGAAAAGTGATGAGGACCAAGCAGGACAAAGAGGACAGGTGCAGAATTCAAATTTCTAATGAGATTTTGCAACATGGCAACAGTAGGGTCTTCGATTACCATGCTTAGTTACCGTCACGTTTCAAAAACACGTTGTAAGCATATTAAATATCTGAAAGTTTAACTGATTTCAAAACAAAACCAACTTCTTTGTAAGTCATTTTCTTGAGTAGGGTCACAAGGAGCTGGTGCCTAACTTCAGTAGTTATTGAGTGAGTTGTCTGGGACACCCTGGACAAGTCTCCAGTCCACCACAGAGGCACGTGGACACACAACTAGTCACACACTCACACCTAGAGGCGACATAGAGTCCCCGTTAACCTGACATTTTTGATCCATGGGAGGAGACCGGAGTAACCAGATCAAACCCACGCATGTCAGGAAAGAACATGCACATTCTGTGTGACCAGGCGCGACCCTCTTGCTGTCAAGCAATAGATATTGTTTTGTCTTTAAACCTGAGAGTATGAACATTAAATCAAACACAATGCTCCACGTTACCCAGTTAGCTTGGGTGAAGTTGGCCTCGTGTGGAGCGGATGATTTCAACTGAGCAGATATCAGGTTGGGGTAAATTAAATTATCATCTGGAAATGTTGACCTTCTCGTGAACCTCAGGAGTCGGTCACTTGGACCGTTAATCATAGCGATAGCGATCGAACGCCTGACAGATTGACAGACCGTCATTCAGAAGGGGACTCTCTAGCAGACCACCTGACGGAGTGACAGACAAGAACCGACAATGGCAAAGGCCAACGAGCCGAAGAATCCAACTGCATCAAACAGAGAAAATCCTGATAGACCCAAACGAAAATAGGCCAGAAGATCCTGCATGGGGGGGGGGGGGACACCAGCCAGACTAAAGGTTAGGAGAGGCATCGCTGACCGATCATGCCTCCATATTTATTGGCCGTCTGTAACAGGTTTGCAAACTAATTCCATAAATGTTTTTTTTTCTTGCACTCGACTGTTTTTGTACAGCGTTTGCCAAAAATGCAGCAATTATCAAAGCAGCTCCAACTAATTCATTCACCTCAAACTAACAAATAAATACATGCCAGTCGTATTTTGAATTTAGGTGGTTGTGACTTAAGTTAGGCAGAAGGCCTTTTTAATAAGCAGTTAGTCTGCTCATGTTTTCAGTTTCCACCTTTTAATCGCCAGTACTACTGAGCCTTATTCGTGCCGTTAGCAGCGGACACCTGTTGTTAATAAACCCTTTTGTTTTTACTCTCACCACCTCGTTATTTGTCCTCACACACACTCCTCCACCCATTTTCCTGTGTGAGTTCTCTCTCTCTCTCTCTCTCTCTCTCTCTCTCTCTCTCTCTCTCTCTCTCTCTCTCTCTCTCTCTCTCTCTCTCTCTCTCTCTCTCTCTCTCTCTCTCTCTCTCTCTCTCTCTCTCTCTCTCTCTCTCTCTCTCTCTCTCTCTCTCTCTCTCTCTCTCTCTCTCTCTCTCTCTCTCTCTCTCTCTCTCTCTCTCTCTCTCTCTCTCCAGCCATTCTCCTTGGACAAATCTTGCTGCTGTGTTCACCATAATCTGTTCCAAAAATGAAAAGATGCCGTCCCTCTGCCCAGAGATGCATTGGAATATGTCTGGGGGAACCCAACGGGCTCAGGAATGACCGACCACACACACACACACACACACACACACACACACACACACACACACACACACTTAGAGACGCCTGTCTTTAGAGTTTACTGTGTGGTCTAAGATGTAAATGCATCTGAGGGAGAGAACTTGAGAAGTTCAGAGTGTGGAAAGTCAAAAAAGGGGGAAGATATAAAGTTAAGGGGAAAGAATGAGATCATGATACTGCATGTGTGTGTGTGCGAGAGAGAGAGAGAGAGAGAGAGAGAGAGAGAGAGAGAGAGAGAGCATTGGCTGCAGTCTCTGACTTTGATCCACGCAGGATACCAGAAGGAAGGCAGCTGACAGGCTGGCTGGTTGCCATGAAAACCCAAAGCCACGGCAACGTGCTGCCTGCCTCGTACACAGCAGCATCGTGGAAACCGTTACAAGGCGCGCCTGTTTCACTGAGTCAACAGCAGCCACTGGCGGACAAGCCCAGACGCTCATTCATGAAAATTTAGACGTGTTGCGCATCATGCAAGTACACAATCGTATGAGTCCGACATGGCAGGCATGAATCAGCAACACCCCCCCCCCCTTCTCTGCATGACGGTTTCCATGTGCCTTTTTATCAAGGAGACGTATGAACACATTCTCACTCCAGCTGTAACAACAGCTAGCAGGACCTCCTCTGGAGCTAATGCAGACAAGACAGGATGACTTTTAACTCATCAACCCCGTTTAGATGTAAAGGAGGAGCTTCAGCTGCAACACATCATGCTCCAAAGGTCACGGAGTCCGTCAGACGAGATGGGTGTGTAACCAGCCAACCAGGAGTGGGCGGTGCCTGGTCATCACCGGATGCATTAGGAAGTAAACGCAGAGGAAAAGACGTCAGAGACGTGCAGACATTACACCAATCCCCTTCAAGAGTTCCCGGTTGCTCATCTTTTTCAGACTTTCCATGTTTGCTTGAAATCAAAATAGTGTGTCTGGTGTGGAATTTCCAAAAAGAGGAGAAATCAATGATTCATGTGAGCTAACCCGGCTCTAACTGGAATGGATCATGTCTCATCTACAGGAACGGGGCATCGGGTTGAAGCTGGAACTAACTCAGACTAAGGAATATGTTTCATTTGAAGGGACACACCCTTTTCTAGGTTTTTTTTTTTTAGTTTTTCAAGTTAAAACCAGTTTTTTTCCCCCTTCAAAGCAACTGTGAGGGATTATCTTACCATGAGCAGACAGAAAGTAAAAGTAGCTACCTGTTTGTAACTTAAGGTGGTTTTGCTCGTGTCATGAAATACCCAGATCCAATATCTAAACTAGTTCCAGCTGCTCGTCTTTCTCCTCACGTGGGCCTGCTGAGGTCAGGTAGACTTTTTTTTTAATTTTAAGTATTTAAAAACTATCAACTTGGAGGAAAAATCATCAATTTGAGGAAGAATCTTACATTTTCCCTTTGAAAAAGAGCATAAAAAACAATTTTCTTGATATGTGAAGCTCCTGTAGAGTTTGGTTGGATTCCTCACTAAACCATCCAGACACAGGAAGTAGACACCACCCGTATTAGAGACATTAATTTACATGAAGGTTTTATTTGGGTTTGTTTTAAGGGGCACTAAGGAAGTGTGACAGCCAAAACATGTATAGAAATAATAAATGTCTTCTTCATACGTTCTCCTACAATGCCCTGGTCCTGTAGAATGAGCCCTGGCATTTTTACTGTGATTGCCTGTTTTTCTGTAAAATCACAGAAAAAGAGAGATGCTCGGGTCGAGCAGGCTGCTTCATGCGCGTTCACGCTCAGGCATCGCCCGTAGCATTTGCTATCCGTAGCTTTAGCAGCAGAGAGAGAGGCAGTGCCACTTTGTCGCTGTTCCTAACGCCTAGTGACAAAGCTAGCTACATTTCTGAGGACCCTTAGCTACTTTCTGTAGAACTTTCTTCTAGATATTTCCTGCTAATTTCACTCCGAACCGCTCTTTGGTTTGACGTTGTTTCAGCTGCCATCAAGGATATAAACGTTACAGATACTGTGAATATCACTGGCACTTTAGCTCACCTTGTAAGATGTCTGACTCCCACTGTCATGGTCTACGTCTGCCCCTTCCTTCGTGTGCCTCCTGGTGTTTCTCCATCCTCTCTAGGTGCTCCTTTTGTGTCTTCTAGCGCCCTCATGTGTCATGTCTGCGTCCTCCTCATGTGTCTCCTGGTGTAACCCATTTGCCCTTGAGGTTTCCCCCCTCAGACATCCCTTTCCCAAGTCCTGTGCTCTCTTGGCCCCCTCTTAGCCACGCCCCTGTTGTTTCTGTCTATGGTGTTTTCCTTTAGTGTCAGCTTCCCCTTAGTATATTAGTCCTGGTTCTTGCTTTCTGGTCTTTTGTTTTTCTCTTAGGTCATGTTCCTTTGTTACAGCCTTTCAGTATTTAGTGTGTTTTTCCCACCAGTGTTTTCTTCCTCCTCCCTGATTTAGTAATTGTGTTCACCTGGTCCCTCCCCCCACACACCTGCAATTATTTCCCTCTCATCTTCCCAGTCTATTTAAGCCCTGTCTTGTCTCTGTGTTGTTGTCGGTCCATTGCATGTTTGTCAGCGTTGTTTCGTGCTCTAGCTGAGCTTGTGTCTCCAGGTTTTGGTGCTCTCAGTGAGCTTTTGGTTTTGTTACCAGGGTTTTTGGATTTTTGGACTTTTGGCTCGCTGCCTTTGGATTTATTTTTGTTCGTCCTGCAAAATAAAGCATTTATACTTTACATCATCTCCAGCCTCGTGTCATCCTGGGTTTCTGCATATTTGGGTCCTAAACATCCTCAAAATGTGACTCCCATGCAGAAGACCTGGGTTTGATTCTGGATGTGAACATAGTTTATTTAGAGTTTCTTTTTTACATTAATGGTATATTTTTTTTACAGTAAGATGCCCAAATTTTTATTTGAGACTCGCCGAACGGCATTGAATTCACAGATAAAAAAGATGTGGGTTCAACTTTCATTTTAGAACAATTTTTCCAGCAAGGGAAGGGAATGATGTGAGCATGCAGGAGGACTGACCCATCATAAACCTTTGTCGGCTGTGCTGAAGAGAAAGGTACAGAACCACATTATTTAATTAATTAGCTGCACGTTCTCCTGTCCTCTGTCCTCAAAGCCCCACACACACACACACACACACACACACACACGGGACTGTCTCAGCTGTTATTTTCGTTAAGGAGTGTGCACGTGCAGCATGTGCGCCTCGTGCACGAGCCAACTATTGAAGCTGCCGTTATGCTTTTGGCCTGAGGGGGCGATCACGAGCATAAAAATTCTAAAAGTCCGTAAAGTCCCTTTAAGTGAGCCAGATCATTCCTTTAGTTATGCTCCTATAGATTAGTGGGTATTTTTTTTACCTATTTTTATGTCGTGCTCACACCTGACTCAGTGTCTTTGTCCTGTCCTCTTCCACTACCACCCAACCCTCCATGTCCACCTCAGCAGGTAGAGGCAGATGGTTGTGTCATCCAACAAACCACGCATGCATAAGCCAACAATCCATTGGCTTCGTTAGCTTTCCAAAATTTGCATTTAATAAAATCCGATGATAAAGACCTGAACTGTATAATAATTAGTAAACAGGACAATTACTGCATTAAATTGCAGCTCAAATGAACCCATTGTTGAATTCTGTCTTGCATTTTTTGTCCGGTTTCATCCTCCCAGTGCTTTCCTCATTTCCAGTATATGCTTTTCTTGTTCCTGCAGGTGGATCATATGAGCTGCGGGTCAAAGGTGTGAAGTCAAACAGGATTATAATCACATGATAAAAAAGGAGTCAAGAGATAGCAGGGTATATATTACCTTTCTGGCACCGCATCAGCGTGTGAGGAGGAGGAGGAGGAGGGTGATGTCACTAGTCAGCAGGCAGCCGAGCAGAATGGCTGCATCAGATGGGGCGATGATGTCACAAGGACCAGGTGCAAAGACTGTTAACCGCAGTTTTAAATGCAGTTTTTTCCCTAAAATAAAATGTAAAAGTTTTCCAGCAGAGGCACAACTTTCTGACCTTTAATATAAACTTTTGCTGCAGCTCAGGGATTCTAGGCATGTGGCCTCCTTTGAGACCAGTCTGACCTGTATGCAAAGTCCTGTCTGCATCCCCGTCAGTGCAGCCATTTATCGTCAAACGCCCCTTTATGTGCGTTGGATTTCAGAGGCGCGAGGCAGGGAGTGTGACTAGCAGCGTGACAAAACTGAGAGGGCTGTCTGGAGGAGGGAGGGACCGGCAGAACAGAATCAGGGGTGTTGGTGCGACACAAAGACGCGAGTGGCAACTGTGCCTCTCTGCAGCTGTGGGCCTACGTGAGCATCGGCAGGAACGCTCTCCTCATCTCATCGCCCCCTCCCTCACCCGATCCCTCGCTTGCTCTCATCTCCTCCAATCCTCCCTCCCTTCTGGTTCGCTCATTTGCACCCTCGTATAGACTTTTGAGGGCACCCGCCTCCCTGCTTTGTGCAAATCCTCCTTGGACTGTTCTCTCATTATCTCAGTCATAACTCTCTCGCTTTTCTCCCACGTCATGTTGCCAAACCACGTGGACGGGCCGCGGTCAGCC
This sequence comes from Nothobranchius furzeri, assembly GCF_043380555.1. NCBI lineage: Eukaryota > Metazoa > Chordata > Actinopteri > Cyprinodontiformes > Nothobranchiidae > Nothobranchius > Nothobranchius furzeri. The sequence continues at coordinate 27,177,837 of NC_091742.1, forward strand.
AGCCAACGGACATCTGAGCCCGCTGAAAGGGGACGAAAATGAAGCAAAGACCCTCTTGCGCACATGCAACCTGTCTGGCCTGAAATGACCTCGAAGGGGCATGTGTACACAACCACAACCGAAAGTTGACTCGTTTTTATGCAACAACATGCATGCAGCAGCAAACTCTTACACGACTGCTGCAGTGAATTAAGAGTGCACGTAAACACGGGGCTTTAAGGCCAAGGTCAGAGGTGACACACACGAGATTCAGCAGACTGAGACAAGTGGGAGGAGAAAGAGGCGAGAAAAGGAGGAGTTAAGATGAGGAGAGCGAACGAATACAATGAGGATCTGACAAAACAAGGACAAAATACAAAGTAGAGAGTTTATAGAATGTAGAGCACGCACAGAGATAGGTAAGGTGTTGTCGGACAGTAAGTCACAGTAACGAGATAAACGGCGCGACTGAAACGGTTGATTGTCCTCGTGCTGTTGAGCAGGTGCATTTTTTGGCAGCCAGTAGAGCTGGAAGGCCCATGTTGGCATCCAGGCAGGAAAAGGAGCAACGCTGACCTCTGCTGGTTCAATGTAGGCATGAACAAAAAACACAAAGTTGTGGTTATTTAGATTTTAAAATCTGGACAGGATGATGAATTTAAAATTTTGAGGCAGATTCCCCGTGTTGTAACTGCGTTCTATAACTCTGTATGTAACCACTTGTGTAACAGAGAAATGTTGTGACCATCTTTGCTGCCTCTTGGCCAGGACTCCCTTGAAAATGTGGCGTTTAATCTCACTGGGACATTCCTGGTTTAGAAAAAGACAAAATTAAATAAAAGGATGCAAATAGAAAAATGCTGGAAGTGCTGCAGGGGTGTGAGAAACCTTATCTGGTGCTCTCACCAGTGCTCTTCAGCCAAGGGATCCACATAAATGTTGGCAAAAGGAGATCTGAGGCACTCAGGAGGTACAAAAATAAAAAGCCTTTATTGGTACATGGCTTAAATTGTTAAAAACATCAATGCCAACGCATTTCAGCCCACAGGGCCTTTGTCAGGAATCAAAATGTTTGTATGCTCACTCACCCCCATGTTAAAAAGGCCAATCAATAACACCTGCCGAAGCTGGGCAGGTAGACTGCATTCTGATTGGATGACCAGTACAACACAAAAACTTTTTACATCTAAACAATCCTATTGTAAGAATGAATACTTACAAATATGAAATTTCACTTATAGAATTTGAGAAATTATAAATATGGTACACAAATTGTAAGAAAACATGAGATTATAAATAAGGAGCTAAATCTAATTCTCCATTAAGACCTGGGAAATTAGTAGCTTTTAGTGTGTAAATCCAAAATGATTCTCTTTGCAAGAGTTTTTTAAGCCTATCTCCTCCTCTAATTGAATTTTTATATGTTCAATCCCTGTGATTTTAAGAGTTACAGCTTCCATGATTTGTGTCTTTATAATGCACTGCCATAGGATGTAGAGGATTACCAGATCTGATTGCTTGTTTGTGCTCTGCAAGTCTTGCTTTTAACTTACGTTTAGTTCTTCCAATATAAAAGCAGCCACATGGGCATTCTAGTCTGTAGACCACAAATGAAGTATTTGTAACGTTATGAAGTTCATTATTTTCAGCTCCACACAGCTGCCCCTGTACACAGTAACACCCGTGTAGAAAACGCCAAGGTCGGGTGTTCCTCAGACTGTTTACATTCCAGGAGAAGAGCCAGAAGGAGACGAAGAACGCTTTTCAATAGTCAAAGTACTTAATTTGTGATTAAAGCTAGTCGAAACAGATGTTGATCAATAATAATCAAGTGAATGATCGGTGGAATAAAGATGTCATGATTTATGTGTTTAATGAAAACAGGACTACTGCACAGACAGACTGACCCTCATCTCCATAGAAACGCATGACACATTGTTCCAACCAATCAGAGCTTTCGGCTGCCGCAAGAGAATCTGGCTTGTTGACTTAAAGTGTCCAATCCGCTTTACTAAAACTTATCAACAATTCAGAGATATAAAACAAGGCAACGCCATTTTAAGCTCAGTTCCATTTTGACTTCAGTTCTATTCACCGTCATCCCAAAGAGAAGCACAGCCTGGCCAGATGTGTTTTCTTCTTTAAACTAAGAACTGCGAAGTTGGAGATTTTCGTCGTTTAACAACCAGACGACATCCTTTCAAAATAAGAGCACCTGCTGACGCTGCCGATCGGTACCGGGGTCGACCCTTCAGACGGGCTTTGAAACGCTGCGATCGCTGTTTCGACCAGCTCCAGCGCACATCCGAGGTCTTCAGACCTGGCATTTCCTGATCTACCTGGGAGGCCCCCCACTGGGTACGTACACGGCAAAATAGCGGCTAATGTCATCACTTTATAAGCCTCGTGATATCTAGTCATAACAAAGACTACCAGATTCAAAGACGTCAGCCTAAGGAGTCTGAACCAACCACACACACACACACATGCACCAACACACACACACATCGAACATCACATTCATTTCCAAACAACACAGAGTTAGTCCTGATAGATTGTTAAGAATTTATAATTAAGAAATTAAAGATTCTTAAACGATCCCAACTCTCTCTCTTTTCTTGTCTCAAAGTCAATACAGGGTGTTTAATTAAACTCCCTGATGATAAAAACAACCTATTCTTCTGATTATAACAAGTGATCTACTTACAGTATATTAAAATACAACTCTAGATAGTTTCATCACTCTATTTCTCTACATATTGCAATTGATAAATGTATTAATGTAAAAAGTACATCCTGTGAAAACATCAGCAAAACAGTTAGTGTTAGTCATGTTGTCACAGTGAACACAATTTCCATGTTTATAGTCACCTTTTCGAGTTGATAACCAGGTTTTTTGTTGCTGTGGAGGAAGGTGACTTTGAACAAGTTGATCATTTAATGTTGGGGCTCGTCTGAAGCTGATAGGAGTATCTGGGAGAGCTTCCCTAAGAACACTGTCACTTTTCAGTATGTCCCAGTTTTTTTGTAATTATTTTTTTGATCTTGTGGGCTTGATCACTGAATTGGGTCACAAAATAAACACCAAAGGATGTTAATCTTCCATAAATGTCATGTTTTTTTATATTTGAGTAGGAAAACATGCTCACCCTGACAGGCTAACCTCTCACACGCTCACATTTTTAGAGTATTTCCAGGTGTTTTTTCGGAATGTATGTAGTTTGATGTCTCATTGCACTCTGAAATCAGAGGCCAGAAAAACTACAAAAGTTTAAGCTATAATATGTAACGGAATGAAATGACTGTTTTCCACCAAAAGTCATGTTCCCCCTCTCCTCTGACACAGGACTAGTCTGCATGAGATACGGCCTCAAGGTCTCATGCATTTGTTATAAACTGCTTCTTTCCAGCTCAAAAGAATGAAGAAAGGACTCTCTCCTTTTAATAAATGAAAGAACTCTATTTTAATAAAGCTAATCAAATAAAGTGTTAGTCAATAATAAGATGTGACCAATCTGTGAAATGAAAATATTAATTACTTTATTATAATCCTATAGAATATAATAAGTAATATGACTTTAAATGTTTCCACTAGGACTGATCTCACGTAGCGTTAAGCCACATGACACATTGCTTTACTGATCCAATCAGAATCTGCCAGATCTGACGGAGGCGTGGTTTTGGTGGTGTTTGGTAAATCTGTCATCTTTTCATTCGACCGTAAACCAAAACATCCGAAGTATAAAACTATGCCCACGCCATCTCTAACGCCAGTTCAAAGCGTTCTAGAGAAGTTGTCGGAGTGGCCAATCCGTAACTTTCCTCTTCAGCCGAAAGAACCAACGACAAGCTGGATAAAACCTGTTGCTGTTCCACCTGCTGCAACGGTTCCTTTCAGAATAAAAGCTGAACCATCACGACCCAGGTTTGGGTATCGCTAGATGCCAACAAAACTGTCGTGACCCGGAAGTATCTCACAGACTGGTGGTCGGCTGCCGCAGCTGTTTCTACAGGCTTCAGCTCCATAAAGGTCAAGCTGGACCTCTACACGTCCTGATCTAGACGGGGACTTCCTCTAAGGGTACGTAGGCCGACAGAATGGCGTCGAATGTGTTTAAGAATCTCCTAACCAAAGCTTAGCACGAAGACGTCACCTTCATTTCCCATCAGAACTAATAGTTTCTTCGGATTTGCTGGTTCTGAGCAACATTCCACACTACACCATTCTCCGTCTCATCCACCTTAGTTACACCATACATTTAGTGTTAAAGTTAGTCTAGTTTAATTAGTTTAGTAATAAATCTTTAAACTTTTAAACTCAACTCTCTCTTCTGTCGTCTCTGAGTGAATACGAAGCTGTTATCTAATCCCTGCAATAAAAAGTTCCAATCTTCTGGTTAAAAGTACCACAGATCCATAAGGTGGATTTCATATTTCCTATGGAATCCTACGTCTTATAGCTGATTAGATAACATGTCATTTAAATCATTACAATGAATGCAGCAAAACAGCCCAAGACCATCTTGCTTCCTCCACCATGCTTAACCAGACAGCCTTTTCCATTCTTCAGTAGTCCACTGGATGTTTCATGACGCAGACGAGCCTCTGTTTGACAAAACGAGGTGTTCGGAAGTGTATTTTTATTCATGTTGAGTACCAGTTTTTAAAACACACTAAATATTTATTTGAGTTTATAGAGATAAAAAATACCGTAGTTCAATGATTTCTCAGTGAGAAATAATGCAGCACGGGCAAAAGCACGTGCTATTGCAGAACTGAGTTTCAAATAACCAACAACAAAAAATACGAAGTGAAAGCTAAAAGAGGAACACCTAAACGTTTGAGGTTTTAAGAGGAAAGAACTTGTGGAAGGAAGAGATGTCAAATGGAAAGGCACGGGACCTTTTGCTGATGAGGCTAACCCTTTCATCAGCTAACCCTTTCATCAGCATTTTTAAAATATGACATTTCAATGTTTCTCAACCTGGAATCCCCAAATGATTATCTTTGATCTTGACCCCAGTCTGACTAACTGTTAGCTTATCAATCCTGTCTGAATTACATGTTATTTCTCTAAACTTACGTTGTTCAAAGACTTTTCTAAAACTGAGATTAATTTTCATAAAATAGAAATAGAAAATGTCTAAATTATGCGACTTTTGACACTCAGTTCAATAAAAAAGATTCACACACAACTGAGTTCGAGTCAAACTTTTATCTCATTTTAATTCAATCCAGCTTATTCAAACAAGTCCTCTCAGAGTGCTGTACAAAACATTCTGGTGCACATAAAAAATGACAATTTCTTATAGAAAATGTTCCCATTCATGAAGAAAAAGACACACCGTGGCCATTTTAGAAAAAAATTTGATCATCTTCATCTTTTAAACCCAAAAAAAATGAGAAAAAAGTTGTTTATCTTACCCTTAATTTTGAATGTTTAAACTCAGAATAAATGTATTGTATGTATGTAATGTATTCATCAGGATTGTTTCAGCTTAGAGCGGGGCGATATGGCCAAAAATCAATATCACGATATATAGAGATTTTCACCTCGATAACGATAAATGGACGATAACTACAGGTGTGCGCAGAAACAAAAGTTGTCCACTAGATGGAGCTGTTGCATGTATTACGTTGAGTCAATTTTCGTGATTTGAGGAGGTTCGTCTTCTTAAAGGGACACAAACGTTGCCAGCCTACACGCATCTTTTCATTTTTTTATTATCAAATTTACTGACATGGAAAAATAATCTCAATAAGAGTCAGAAATTTCAAAAACGATTAATTTTCTACTTATTGCCCAGCCCTATTTCAACTGATATAAAAATATGTCATTTATTATCCATCAGTGTGTTTAAAATAAATAAATCCTAACCTCTGCAATCACGCTCCAATGATTTCGTCATTTGAGAAAACAGCTGTGACTGTGGTAGTAAACATTTTTAAAGAACAGCTTCAATTTGAGGTAGGAAGCAGACAGACGCATCGATTTCCGTAAGAACATTTCTGATGAGGCTAAAAACAAATGAAAGGAATCAAAGGAAGACGGGGGGAATGGCGTTTTCCTTAGCAGCGTAGGCAGGTCCATGGAGTTTTCCATCTCTGCTCAAGTGGTGGAAGCGTAGTTTTCCAGCTGCAGAGATGTACCACATGACCACACCTGTTGGGTTCACTGACACCACGAAGTCAGTAGAGTCCTTCAGGATGTCGGTTTTACCAGTAAAGACATCAGTGACCTACGGAGGTGGAAGACAGAAATGAGTTTTCACTCGCGATTTGAACATAATCCTGGAAACCAAAGAACGTTGTTGAGAGTGTTGAGGGTCTGCCCTCATGAGAAAATAACTATGTAGTAATTTCTCCAAAAGACTGTGCCAAAAACACCCTGAAGCGTAACGAAATAAGGCATATTAAAAATCAGCGCCAAACAGAGACTTCATCTCCCATGAGCCTCTACAGCCGGCAGCAGCTTGATGACGTCACCAAAGCGACGCCGAACCCCAGCCGCTAGAGCTCGCCGGCTGGATAAAGCTGCTGCGCAGAGCAGAAACTTTCTCTTTTGTCCAGGGTTCAACTGGCGTGAGGAGACACTCGTTTTGCTACCGCTCCGAACGCGTAGGCGTGGAGCTGCTGGAAGCAACGGAACCACCATCTGATCTGCTCAATGCGAACACAAAAGGGACGCCTTGGGGTTCGCTCATGCAAGATTTTCTTTTTTCTCTTTCACTTTCTCTCCCAATTTCTCCTATAGTTCAGAACAAGCGATCAAACCACGTGATTGCTTTAAAGTAAAAGACGGTTTCTCTTCCGTACCAAAATACGCCATCGGACCATCTTAAAAGTAAGCCCGTTTTGTTTTGTTATTGTTTAATATCCAAGTTTCATGCTGTGGCCAGGCTGACAAACTATTAGATATTTCAATTGCCTTTGATTGATCTTTTATTTTGTTTTTTGTGAAGCGGTTTGAAGAGTTCTTGATTGAGACTGTGAAAACTTGCCACATCACTGTTGAGTGCTAAGCCACTGAATGTCTGTTTAGAGAGACAAGCAGCTAAAACACACACACACACACACACACACACACACACACACACACACACACACACAAAGTTCTCTGTGGTCAGCAGAACAAAGGACCGGCCATTTTGGGTTACACCACCTCAGATTGTCACGTCACATTATCATCTCATTGTTTCATTGCTTGTTATTCGTTTGCTAAAATAAGTTGGTTGATGTTGATCGGCTAAACGCTTTGGGAGGAGCTGAAGAGGTCATATTAGATAATAAATGTTATTGCCAATTAAGTTTTGTCTCAGGTGATCTGTTTGTGTTGATATAAAATACAACTGCCGCTCGTGAAAAGAATTTTACGAACTTTAGATGGGTTGATAAGAGGTGTGGATTCATTTTTCCCCTGTTAAAAGGGGATGGTGCCCCGAGGATATCCTAATTACGTAATAAATCGGTAAATATTTCCATATTTACGAATTTATTGATGAATCCAAAAAAAAGTAAGTAAAGCTTACAAATTATTCGTTGACTAATAATCACAACAAGAGATAATGTGATTTCTTAACGCTTCCCTTCAATCTGATGACAGGATCCAAGGCAAGATGAGTGAATAAAGCGAGACACACCTTGTAGCTGTCGGCGGTGTAGTTGAGTTTGCTGAGGGAAGTCTTGTAGCGATACGGCATGTCGGTGCGCCGACTGAAGAAAACAAGGGCACTGGCGTTGTTCGACAGGGGGCGCCAGAACACCTCGATGCCACTCTTCTCCTGATTTATAAAATACATGAGAAAGGCCCAAAACACATCTTCATACTTTTATTTATTCATTTTTTTACCTTCAGAATGCGCCTTCCCTGGAAGCCCAAGACGTCCTGGTTGATGCCGATGATCATTTTGTTCTGCAGGATGCTGCGGGCCTCGCCACTAATGACGCGAAGGTCGGTGGACATGAAAAGGGGAGCGGCCATGATAGCCCACAGAGCCATCTGAGTGCGAGACTGATCCTTGCTTAGCCCAAAGTTACCAACGATCAGCTGAGGACGGGAAAGTTACTAAATCAGTGAGACTGGATTTTATCATGCAAGACGTCTTTGTTCATAAGCAGCTTGTTTTATATTTTTTCCGACCAAGAACACATATTTTGAATTATTTTAAAGGTGCAGTGCGTAAGAATGGAGGAATTGTGACATCCTGAGGTCAAATGTAGTTACTGCAATCACTCTCTCACTCCCGATTCGAGAGTATCACAGCTGTTGTCAGTTATTGATCAGCACAAGAATATTCTAGATAACAAGCAAAGACGAGTGCTACACAGTAAGTTGAGAAGTAGATGTTTACATTAACATATCTGGTGCTAGCACCCTTGGGTGTTTTACGGTAGGGAGTACTTACTACACTTATTACGATAGCATGCCTGTGGTATAGAGGAAGTGTTGTTTTGCTGTTAGCTTGCTGTTACGGCTCTGAAGGACAAATGTAAGGAAACAAAATGCCACGATTGACTCATTATTCACTTCAGACTTCATTGTTATATTGAGTTGTTGATCATTGAAAAAGCAGCTTGATCATTCATCGTTAGCGTTGTTAGCTCAACATTAGCCTCTTGCCTGCTTCACCCAATATTATATGGCACGGTATGGGGGCCAAAATTAAGACTACTGCCCAGCAGCAGGAGGCTATATCAATTCTGAAGCTAACTACTGATCTGATTAACGATAAGCTGGCGCCGGTAACTGAGAGGCTGGCGCTGCTTACTGAGAAATAGCACCTTTACCGGTGTTATTACTAGATACGCTAGGGACTAGCAGCCCTCGGCTGGTCATTGAATGGTTCACACACTCCCTCTGCTGTCTATTAGCATGGATAGGTTAGCGTTAGCCTGGACGGGCTGGTGTTAGCATTGGAGAGGCTAGCCATTAGCGTGCCTAGGTTGGCCACTAGCTGGATTTCCTACCCCCTTGACGGACCATTAGCATGAATAGGCTGGCGTTAGCATCGGAGAGGCTAGCCATTAGCGTGCCTAGGCTGGCCACTAGCTGACTAGCGACTCTCCGAGACATGCTAATGGCTAGTCTCTCCGACGCTAATGCCAGCCTATCCATGCCTAAGGTCCGTCAAGGGGGTAGGATATCCAGCTAGTGGCCAGCCTAGGCACGCTAATGGCTAGCCTCTCCGATGCTAACGCCAGCCTATCCATGCTAATAGACAGCAGAGGGAGTGCGTGAACCAGTCAATGACAAGCCGAGGGCTGCTAGTCCCTAGCGTATCTAGTAATAACGCCGGCAAAGGTGCTATTACTCAGTAAGCAGCGCCAGCCTCTCAGTTACCGGCGCCAGCTTATCATTAATCAGATCAGTAGTTAGCTTCGGAATTTATATAGCCTCCTGCTGCTGGGCAGTAGTCTTAATTTTGGACCCCATACTGCGCCATACATGAAATACCTTCTGGTTTGGTTCTTTAAACAAATCTCCAGCTTTGTGGTGGCCGTAGTCAAATTACAAATGCCGGCGCTGCAAGCGTTAGCTCACAGGAGACATGGCAACCTCACACTCACTGATGGTAAACAGTAGCTACATCTCTCCTTCCTTTATTTTGTATGAGAAAAACTGACAACCCCCTCAGCCGGCTGAGAATGCAATATGTTTCAGTTAAATCCTTCCTTCAAACATGGTTGAGACATTAGACTGTTTTGGGATTATTTCACTGTAGAATTCTTACTTTATTCTTCCACAGTGTACCTTTAAATAAAATATTTTTCTGAAAAACTTTCAATGATTTTACTTTGACATTTGGATGCTGAATTGTTCATTTTCTGTCTTGCACCTGATACGGTTCAGAGGATTTTTTAAAGTCAATTAAATTTAATTATTTGGTAGCAGTTAGCTCTACGTACCTTAGGAAGCTGCTATAAGTCAGTCCGACATAAATAGTTGGAAAAACTCAAGGGATGATCCTGAATAGTGTTTCTACAGACAATTTAGCAGATGATCATTTTAAATTGGATTCCTAGAAAGCAACTAAGGTATTCTTTTGCTAGTTGCTATGAATTATGAAGGCATTAAAGGTATGACGGAGGATTTTTTTTGTCCGGGTAGATCATCTGAACCATTGGTCCGCGTAACTGTCAATCATTCTGGTGAACCATTCACGTAAGGCCGTCGTCGTACGTTCTCGTTGCTGGGTAGTTTTCACTTCCTGCGCATGCGCAAAGCAAAAATTGGGCTCCTCAGAGACGCCTGTTGTTGATTTTCTGCTCGACAGGTAAGCTAAAGTTCGGCATGCTAGTTGGAGAAATTCGTTTACTGTTAGAAGAAGTTAGCTGCAAGGCCGACGGCTGCTTGTAAACGGAGCATGCACCAGGATAACTGGGTGTTTCCTCTCACGTGCATTTTTTTCAAAACATGGAGAAGGCGGTTCAAAACGCTCATGAAACACGTATGTGGAGTAACCAGGTAGGTAGGTTTTAACGTTGCTAATCTGCAACGCCTGCCTCCAGAGGGTTAAGAGTTGGATGTGGGTGAGACAAACCATGTCAGGGTCGTTCCACCTTCCAGGTCCTGCCGCAGGGGTCAGAACATCCTGGTTTTCAAAAACCCAGTCGATAATACTCAGCACGCTGTCCCAGGAGTCTTGGATGTCACCGTAATTACGCCACAGATTGCAGAGCTGACCCAGCTGGGTGTAATTTACCTGAAAACATCCGTTTCCATTGATGTAGCAGCAAACACATGAACTCTGGCCTTTTCAGGAACACAAAATATGTGTTGCTTATACCTTTGGTGGCAGCCCCCCTTGGTATGCAGGCCAGCTGCAGGAGTAGCCAATAGGGCGCCCTGTAGCATTTAAAGCCTTTGACATGAGAGGATATCCTGCCAGGGACAGTGATAAGAGTCAGTAAACCTGTTAACACTGAGACAATGACCTCGAATGACACTCTCCTGCTTACCCTGCTCCTGATCTGTGGCGTTGGAGTAGCAGCCATCAAATTTAAACATGTCCACCTCCCAGTCAGCGAACGTCTGAGCGTCTACAGCTATCTTATCCAGCGGGGTGCCGGGGTAGCCCATGCAGGTGTAGTTGCCCATGTCGCCGTAGATGCCCAGTTTGAGACCTCGGTCGTGCATGTAGCGGGACAGCTTACGGATTCCCCCTGGAAACCTGAAAAGTGTTTTAGAGCAGATGTCACTGATGCAGAACCGGGAGTTTTCCACCGTAGATACAAAAGTAAACACTGATTAGTGCTGACTCTGCGTATGAAGATACCTCCTGTAACCTGCTGAGTCGAGTGTTCTGCTGAGTTATGTGACATGAACATTGCTATTCTTTGTTTTATTGGCCCGTAGGCTTATTGCACTGTAAAAACCACACTGTTGTCATCTTACACTGAAAGTATTCGCAAACAACGATGGTGCAAAAAGATTTCACATCATTTCATCCATTTCTTTTTAAATTAAGAATTAAATTGTCATAATGTGTGTGATGCAAAAATTTATGTTTATTAATTCTCGATCATGGACTCAATCAACTGCAGTGTTTTCCTGACATAGGCGTAGCCGTGGCGGGCTGAAATCCCAGTGCCACGCCTGCAAGATCCCGTTTTATAGATTTTTTTTTTTTTGGCGCCATTTCCCGAAGAAGCAGCGGGAACTACTCTGTTGTTGCTTGTGATCACAGCCGGTAGGCAGCGAGGAGGAGGAGGCAGGGCAGGGTGGTTACAGCAAGGGATGAGCGTACGGATAAAGCATTTTTGACGAAAACGAGCATGAAACGAGTAAAACTCGTAAATATCTCGAATCGTGCTGAAAAAAAATCCACATTGGGTAACTGACTGCCTTCACCCTCTGTGATTGGCCAGTCACATGGAGCGCCCGCCCCTCCCTACACACTAAACTCTGATCTGCCCCACGCACACACACAGACAGTAACGGATCTCTCTGTGCTTCATTCAGTGCGTTTACATGCAGCCAGTAACCCTTTTAAAACCCGAATATTCACAATGACCCGGTTCCGCAGGTCCATGTAAACACCGCCAAAAACCCGGATATGCTCATAACCGGGTTTTTAAAAACCCGGTTACTACACCTGGGGTAACCCTTTTCTAACCCGAATGTTTGGCCGTGTAAACGCATACCGGGATATCCCCATCAAAGCGTGTGTTCTGCGCATGCTCTGTTCGCAAGGAATCTTGGTCTTTTGAGTAGCGAGACGTCTTGTATGCGCCAGAACACCGGAAGTAAACAACAAGTTGGGAGCAACATGGCGAGTCGCGGCACAGCACCACACTTTTGGAGTGACGAGGAAACTAAAGCACAAACAAACGCGGTCGCTATCTCTTCCGAACTGGGAAACATGTTGTTGTTTTCACGGATACCGGAACAAGAAGAACCGGAAATGACGCATATTGCGTCTGGACGTAGTCCATACGTCCTGACGCTACCCCAACGTCCGCATTTAAATCGGGTTATGCAAGTTAGGGGTAACTCTTTCTATTTGTGCTTGTAAACGGGTTATTCTGATCAACTCAGAAACCCGAATCCCGACCTTAACCCGATCATAACCCGGATATTGGCTGCATGTAAACGTAGTCAATGTTGCTCACGTTTCTTCAGAGCTCCCTACGTTTTCTTCAGCTCGCCTCTTTTTCGGTTGAATATTTAAAGTAACTTTTTTCGTAACGTACGTGGTGCATTTGACAAGACGGAGCTGAAAACGGCATGCGTCGGTCACTGCCTCCGCTCCGGTCGTTTTTTTTTATTATTATTTTAACACCCACCCCCCCTCTGTCTCTCTCTCCCTCTCTATCTCTCTCTCTCTCTCACACACACACACTCACACACATACACACACACACACACACACACACACACACATACACACACACACACATTCTTGACTCCCCCCACACACACGCACATTCTTGACTCCCCCCCCCCCCCACACACACACACACACACACACATACACACACACACACATTCTTGACTCCCCCCACACACACACACAATCTCTCTCTCTCCCTCTGACTCGCCCTCTCTACAAATAAACTCTGTGACCGGATGTTCGGTGCATTTGCCTCGTGCATCTTGCCACAGTTATAACTGTTTGACTTGTTGTTCATTCCTCTCTTCGCCATAGGAAATGGGTTATTGATAAACATATTGATAAAATCCATGACAATGTAACACACATGTGCATGGGGGAGTATTTATTCTAACCAGTGCCGAGTCTGATTCCTTTTAGCTGACTCAAACTGGAAACAGTGATTTACCCTTAAACCTAACAGCTGGCTGGAACCTCTACAGCAACAACTGCAACCAAACATGAATGTGTCAATGCTGGAGTTTTGTTGGCATTACCAACATATTTAAGGTCAAATGTCAGAGATTCCCCTTATGCACGTTCTTTTAGAATGCGAATTTCATGTTCTCATCAATTAAAGCAAGTTCTTGAGGTCCTGAAGCAGCAAAGCAGCCTCAGACCATCACACTTCCACCTCCGTGCTTGACTTAACCATGTATGTTCTACAGAAATCTCTTCAAAATGAAACTTTATATGTTGCTTTTTGAGATATTTAAGCCAACTTCATGTTTGGGCCAACTTCGGGTTCTCTGTTGAAGGGATTTCTTTATTCTACAGTTCTGGCAGTAGCCAGGCCTGGGTTTTACTTCTGGAGCTGAACTCCATTCAGTGAAGTGAATAAAATAAGTGAAGTCAGTATTATTAGAATTTTTTTACCCCAATCTATAAAAGAAGCTGGGAAAATAAACGACATTTTTTCAAATAATGATCAATATAATTTTGTGAAATTTATTTTATTTGAAAACGTATTTTCTAAGAGTTAAATGCTTTTTATTTTATGTAAAAAAAAAAAATAAAATAATAAAAATAATAATAATAACAATAATAATCTAACAGATGCTATAAAGTGATGTTTTTAGTGTACCTCTTAGGGTCAGGCTGCAGCCGTCCTTGCTTGTCTCTGGTCTTCAAGGACCAACAGTCGTCTATGTTCACGTAGACGTAGCCGAGTTCCTTCCAGCCGTCCTCAAAGAGTCTATCTGCCATGTCGATGAACAGATTCTCACTGGAACGAGAGTGGAGTGTCACGATGAGCTTAACAAGCTTCATTCACTAGCAAATATCTAGTTCATCTCAACTGCATCACAAAAACTTTTTCAACACCAGTCTAAAAAGTTTATTTTCATTCATTTAAGTAGCGTAACTACACCCGGATCTTTGTCTGATACATTGATCATCACGGTGTGTGTTTGCTGCATAAATCCTTTGTACCTGATGCAGTTTTTGGGGTCATGTTCACAGTCGATGTCACAGCGGTACCGTTCCCATGCCAACCAGCCCATGGGAGGGGTCCTCATCAGCCCGTTGTCAAGGGCAAAGGTGGTCAGGGTGGCCGCGGAGGCAAAGACGAGCACAGCCAGATTCATTCCTAAAAGAACAAACATCAGCAGATGTTTAATGACAAGAACTAAACCTAAAAACACACACACTTCTAAACGTTGTGTTTAATTAAACACACTGATCGTGATGACGGCGGTGCCTTCAAGAGTCTCCGGACTCTCACCTGACTAGGTGTGTCTGCTACAACCTGCTGGGTGAGATCTCACACTGATGTTTAAAACTGTCACCTGACTCGGATCATTATGGTTCTTCAAGAACATGACGAACTAAGAGAAAATAACCTGGACTTCCTGTGCCCCGCCTGCAGCTCTCTCACCTGCGTAGTTTATAAAGCCTAAGCAACTTTAATAACAGCGTTAATATAATAAAAATGTGTCAAAACTAAAAGAGTCCGATATAAAGTACAACACCTGGCCCGGTTGAACTTACTGGGCTGCAGAGACGTTCTCGGTCTTCTGTTTGGAGGAAAATGAATAAAAAACGATAAAATAAAAGTTTCAACCTTTTAAAATCCAACTTGCTGATTCAATCTGATCGGAGACCTTTCTGCGCCTCTGAGCCGCTGCAAAATCATAAACCTACTACTGGGGACCGGGGTCAGGTGACATGGAAGTGCTCTCACGTGACCACAAACCCGGAAGTAGGTGGAGTTTAGTTCGAAGCAACGAGAAGTGATTTAGGATTTATTTTCTAGTTTAAAAATGTAAACCTTGTATTTAAATGACAGGCAAGCTGACTTGATCACATTTAATCGCTTTTGTTCGGAGTGTCATTAAACTGTTAAAAGCTGGATTTGATCATCATTTTTATAAAGCACCTTCTTACACTTATCACGCCGAAAGTGCAGATTTTAAATATAAAAAAAATAATAAAAAGATTAAAAAAACTGTCAAATCTAAGAAATTATAAAACTGTGTCATATCCAGACAGTAGCAGTAGAGACAATAAAATACAGAGAATAAAACCAGACTCACCCCAACTCCAGTAAGAAAGCCAAATAATTTAATACTTGTTTTCAGTACAAAACGTTTTTGAAATTGTTTCCCAAATTGAATTTGATTCCTACATTGTTTTGTTATACAAAAATGCTCATAACAAATCCAAAAGTGACTATAATTTCAATTTATTTATTTAGATTTTTGTTATTTTTCAGTATTTATTATTGTAATTACAGACATGATGAACTGTTAAACTCAACATTTTATGGTTTTCAGGTAATTTTATTGTTTCTTCACGTCAGAAAAGCGTTAGTAAGTCTTTTTTTATTTTTGCATATAATTCAGTTAACAGTATAATATACATTTCAATGAACTGAGAGTAATATCTATTACAGTACAAAACTTTTTTGAGGAAACCAAATTGCATTTAGAACCTACGGAAGTCCATTCCCGCCACTCAGACAAAAAAATGTTTTGCTCATAATTATGACTTAGCTATCTTATAATAATGAGATACTATCTCACTATTATGACTTAGTATCTCATAATTAAGACTTAGCTATCTCATTATTATTAGACTCTATCTCATAATAATGAGATAGCTAAGTCTTAATTATGAGATAGCTAAGTCATAATAATGAGATAGTATCTCATTATTATAAGATAGCTAAGTCATAATTATGAGATACTAATTGTTTTTATCTGAGTGTCGGGAATAGGCTTCCATAAGAACTTGTAACAAATCTTCCAAAAAAAAATACATTTAGAGAAAAAAAAACAAAAACAAACAAAAGATGACTAAAATACAACTTAGGGGTGTGCATCTCCTACTAATTCAAGCGTGATTCAAATTTCTATTTTTAACTTAAAGGAAAAGCGACTCAGAAATTGTCTTGTGCAATTCAGATATAGATTAATTATTTTTCTGATAATATACCTTTAGAGATGTTTTAAATTGTCAAATTTCATTTTTTAAATGATTTATGTTAGGCTTTTTCCATTTATTCTTGTGAGTGTGATATTTTCCCAAGATGAATATAATATTTACCATTTTGGATAATAAATAAGTGTATTTTGTTAGTTTTCTACATGACTGGTGAATTGTGTATTTTCAGCAGGGGGCGCTATAACTACTGAAACACCTTACACTGTTATACCTTTTATTCAGGCATTGTGATAGAGTGGGAACTCTGGAAGTTATTTGCTGATCTGACAGTATCTTCAAGATAAGGGCTCCGGTCAGAGAGCAGGGCACGGAGAGACAGTTTTACGTATTTAATGACAGTTGAACTATGGACATCTGTACATTTCTGTGGTTCCGTGTGGTCTGGAAAATAAATACAAAGAATGATGTAAAAGGACTGTACAAATTGTGAAATAAATATGCCAACATTTAAGACAAAGCAAAAACAAATATATTCCCAAATGATGCACATTCAAGGGTTACACAGAGTAAATATTGTGACTTCCAGGCTCAGAGGCACTGACAAATTATATGGTCTCCAGGGACCTCTGGTGGTCAAAGCAAGGTACTGCTGTTGCAAGTACCACACTACTAAACCATGCTGCCAATTAGCCTGGCATTATACCACACCTCAACTGAACTGACGTCATGGATGGATACACATGGAGTAAATGGAATAAAACTCAAATAAACTAGTATTTAGCACACATAACACAAATTAAGAGAAGTGAAATGAGGACTACAAGCGAGAATAGCAACTGATACCAATTAAACTGTAGGAACTCCCTCTAAATAATCCAAACAATATGTCCAGACAGACATAAAGGAAACTGAATGAACTTATAGGTTATTTATGTATCCATAGAGGTGCTACGGTTGGCCAAACTTACATATCAGTCATGAACGCACACGCGGCTGTCTGCCATCACCAACAGCTTAGACAAAATGGTAGAAACGGCTTTACAGGAAGTGACTATCTAGAGGAATTGATGTCACAAACTGGACCACCAAAATAAGAGTGGGGTAACTTTACAAATGTATCTTGTAAAACTGCCATAACTATAACCCTTTCTGACATAGCCGCCCCCGAATTTAGTTATAAATTCGAAAACTAGAGGAAAGTCTTATCAGGTGTTCAGCCAGAGTCATCTTCATCTTCCCAAGCTGGCAGTCGCACCAGGTGCACAACTGGTCGAAGATAAGTCTGTCCCTTTATCCTCACTTCAGCTGCCCTGACTCGACCGTCTGAGCCTGGACATGTCTTGACAATCCTCCCGATCGGCCACTGGGCCCTGGGCAGTTGTGAATCGACCACCATCACAACCTGTCCAGCTGCAAGATTTTCTGTATTCTTGTGCCACTTGTGTCGCTTCTGTAGGTTAGGAAGATGGTAGCGAATAAAGTTGGACCAGAAGTGGTCTGCCAGGACCTGGCTGTGTCGCCATCGCCGTCTGCCCAGGAGTTCACTGGAAGCGTAAATGGCTTGTGGAAGCGATGCATCACGACGTCCCATGAGTAGTAAGTTCGGGGTGACTGGGTCTGGATCAGTAGCATCCGAGGATATATATCCCAGTGGCTTCGCATTGAGAATTCCCTCCACCTCAATCAAAACCGTCTGCAGAACAGATTCTGTGACAGTTTGGTCCTGCAGTACCACTCGAAGGGCTGCCTTCACTGACTTGATCTCCCGTTCCCATGTCCCCCCAAAATGAGGGGAACCTGGCGGGTTGAATCGGAACTCTATTTTCTGTCCAGCCAGCTGCTTTTGGATAGGTGCTTCTAAAGTTTGGAAGCTGGTCTGTAGTTCAGCCGCTCCACCTCGGAAATTGGTCCCTCTGTCGGCCAGGATTTCAAAGGGCTTGCCACGTCGAGCGATGAAGCGACGTAATCCCATCAGAAAAGCATCAGTGTCAATGCTCTCCAGCAGGTCGAAGTGCACACAACTCGTTGTCATGCATTTAAAGATGATCCCCCATCGCTTCTCTGTGCGTCGACCCACCTTGATATTGTAAGGGCCGAAGCAGTCCACTCCGGTAGACCAGAAAGGTGGCTTGTATAGACGGAGTCTTGCTGGGGGAAGGTCTGCCATTTGTGGGACTACAGGACTAGCACGCCACTTTTGACATTCCACACAGCTGTACTGATGCCGTTTGATGGATTCTCCTCCGCGTAGGATCCAGTATCTTCTCCGAATTTCAGCGAACACACGCTCGGGACCTGGATGCAGGAGCTGGTTGTCATATTTCTTGATGAGGAGCCTGGTAGCATGATGTTTTGGGTCAAGGATAATTGGATGCATGGAATCTAGATCCAGATCTTCTGCTCTTCGCAGCCTGCCTCCCACTCTTATCAGCCCGACAGCTATATCATACTCAGGAGCAAGCATGATTAGACGGCTTTGTTTGGAGATGGACTTCCCCACAGCAAGGAGTTTCACCTCTTCCTGGAAGGTCTCACTTTGGGATTGTCGTAGGAGATGTAGTTCAGCTTCTTGTACATCTGCAGCTGTCATGGTGGGGCTCACCAGGTCTTTGGCCGCCCCGTGAAGGCTCATATGAGTGGCTCTAACGAGGTCATCCCAGTTGTCGATGTTAGTAACATCCACTTCATGAGAAGGACAGGTAGCTGCTGCACAAAACACTGTCTTGCGTAGCTCATCCTCATCTTCTTCCTGAGCTACTTCCATTTGTAGCTCTGGCCAGGTGTCAAAAGGCTGGTGAAGAAATTGTGGACCCTGACTCCACCGGTTGGGCTGACTGAGCTCATGGAGTGTCTTCCCGCGGGTAAGGTCATCTGCTGGATTATCAGAGGTGCTGACATACCGCCAAGTTGACCCTTCGGTAAGTTCTTGAATTTCAGCAACCCTCGTTCCAACAAAAACCTTGTATCGACTTGAGTCTGATTTCAGCCATGTCAACACTGTAGTTGAGTCGGTCCATAGTGTTATCTGCTGGGGAGAGAATGACAGCTCTGTCATTGTGACCTTAGCCAGCTGAGCCCCGGCTAGAGCTGTGCACAGTTCAAGGCGTGGCATTGACAGCTGTTTCCGAGGGCAAACACGAGATCTAGCCATCATAAATGCAATGTGAACATTGCCCTGGTTATCGGGAGTTTGAATATACTCGACTGCTCCGTAGGCTCTTTCGGAGGCATCGCAGAAGATGTGCGCTTGTCTGTTAGGCACTTCAGGGGCCAAGGTTGCTGGAACATAGCATCTTGGGATTTCCACTTGTGGGAGGTAGACCAGCTCGCTCTCCCACTGTGTCCATATTTCCAGTAGAGCCTTGGGTCGAATCTGCTCATCCCAGTCGACTCCCACTTTCCACAGGTCCTGGATGAGGATCTTGGCTCGAGTGGTGAATGGGATAAGATACCCCAGTGGGTCATACTGCGTGGCCATCACCTTGTAGATGTTTCTCAGGGTCGGCTGAGAATACTCTACCGGTCGGTGTCTGTAGCCGAGGTGATCAGAGAGGCAGTTCCAACGTAGGCCTAAAGCTGGTTCCTCTGGGTCTTGTCGGGATTGGGAAAGCCACAGCTCGGAACTAGCCGCTTTGGCTTCAGCAGGAAGGTGTTCCAAAACAGTTGGATCGTTGCTGGCCCACTGCCTTATATCGAACCCTCCAGCAGAGAGCAGACTGCGCAGTCGGTCAACTAGGGCTTTAGCTTTATCAGCAGTGGTGATGCTTGTTAGACAGTTGACCACATAAAATGCGCTTTCAACTGTATGCAGGATGTCTTCATGCCCCTTACTGTTGTCCTTCACATGCCTCTGGAGGGCATATGTTGCACAGCAAGGACTGCACGTTGTTCCAAATGGCAGAACCTGCCACTCATATACAGTCGGTTCCTCCTCTCTCTTCATACCTCTCCACAAGAAACGGAGCAGCGGTTTGTCTTCTGGTAGTAAGCGAACTTGGTGGAACATTGCTTTGATGTCACCGCTGGCAGCCACACTGTGTTCTCGGAACCGAAGAAGTACGCCGAGAAGTGAAGGACCTAGGGTCGGCCCGGGCAGGAGCTGGCTGTTTAGACAGTGTCCATTGTGTTGGTAGGAACAGTTGTAGACAATTCTTGCCTTTCCATTATGGTGGACAACATGGTGAGGCAGATACCATGACTCCTGGGAGCTGTCTACTGTAGCTGAAGGAAGGGGTTTGGCATAACCTAACTGTTCAAGTTTATGGATTTCTTGACAGTAGGTATCTGCCAGAGCTGGATCTTTAGCTAGACGACGTTCAGTACTACGTAGCTGTGGGAGCAAAGTGTTCTTTGATGCCCAGAGGAGGGGACTATCCTTGCGCCTGAGAAGTGGAGTAGCATATCTAGTCACTCCATCCACTTCCACTTTAGTGGTGCGTTGCTCTAACAGGTCCACAGCCTGTTGATCCTCTTTAGAACACGTGGCAGTCTTTATGTTCACATAAGGCGAGATGTCAACTTCCCACAGACGTTCTACATGGCGCTGGAGCTCTGAGTTGGGAGACGTGGTGAAGTAGCAGTGTGGGTGGTCAGCAGAAACAGGACTGAAGTTGGCTGGGCCTTGTAATGTCCAACCAAGAGGAGTGCACACTGCTAGGGGGCTCCCAGGTGGGCCAGCTATTACTGGTTGCCTAGGGATGAGTAGATGAGGGAAATCAGACCCAATAAGAAGTAAAGGCTGCACTCTGTCCACAAGTGGAAGTGGAAGTCCTCCCAGATGGGAGTACTTTCGCATGAGTGACTTTACAGGGTAGCTGTGTTCTGAGAGACTTAGTTCATCAGCAGTGAAGGCATGGTGAATGCTGTACTTTACTTTGGGAGTGTGAACTGGAGATATTTCAAATGAAACTGTTGCTCCCTGAAGGTGAATCACCTCATGGCGGACAGTGCGCAGGGGAAGGTTTTCAGGCTTTTTAGTCAGATGGAGGCATCGCACTGCTGATGGGAGGATAAGAGTCCTCTAGGACCCGTCATCGAGGATAGCAAAGCCTTCCAGGGAATACTCAGCATTGTGTAGACATACTTTGACCAACTTGAGCATGACTTTATTTGGGCGATTTGGACGGTCAATGTACACTGTATTGGGAGCAGCGTTGACCATTAACACCTTTTTAGGTTCTTGAGGGCACACGTCATGGAGCACAGTAAGATGTTGTTGCTTACATAATTTACAGGGCTTCTTTAGAGTGCAAACCTCAGGTGCATGATTCCTGCCGCACCGCCAGCAGCTTCTGTGTTTGATCCATGTGGCAATTTCAGCTGCTGAAAGAGCTTTGAATTTAGGACACAGGCTCAGGTAATGTCCTCTGTCGTCACAATAAGGGCAGTAAGGTTTAGGACCTGATTTAGGCTTAGGTGATCTTATATGGCCAGCTGGATCTGGAGGTGTGGCTTTAGCCTGGCTCTCTGTGTTGTAGTACACATTGGATGAAGGACCTTGAGGTTTCTTCTGATTCCTCAGCTTTGGTTGATCTTGACACATGTACGCTGCTCTAGCGGCGATTCGCTTGGCTTGTGATTTCAACTGGAGCCATGTGGAGAAATCTGACAGGGTATAAGTCTTATCAGTCCCAGTTGTCAGAATGCCACGATTCAAGCTATACTCAACAAAGCTGTCTCTGTAGTTAGCGGGCAATTTGTTAAGTAGCCTATCAACATGAGAGCCACATTTGAGTTCGTAGCCATTTTCACCCTCTAGCGATCGGAGCATGCCTACTAAAGCTTGTCCTGAGAGGGCAAAATTGTCAAATCCATCTGGATCACCAACCCTAACTGGAGGTAAGTTTAGGATGGCTCCTAGCTCACTTTGCACAAGCTGGCGGGATTGCCCGTATTTATCTTGAAGTGCCTGTAGGGCCGATGTGTATGGTTTCGGGTCATACATAAAGGCTTGTGCTAGCTTGTGAGCACTAGGCAGCTTCAAATGCTGCAACAACACTTGATATTTAAATGGTTCGGTGAGGTGAGCATGTGAGCTTAGCAGGTTATCTAGAGCCATCTTGAGCAGTGCAAAGTCTGCCTCTCTTCCAGATGTGAAGTAGGGTAAAGCAGGCTTAGGAAGTCCATATGAAGTAGCTATTAATAGCTCCATTAGGTCTGTACTAGGTGCAGCGATTGAGCCTGGAGGAGGAGCTGTCTCTCGTGGCAAAGGTGGTATGCTGGGAGGAGAGTGATGCTGCAGGGCTGCATCAGGTTGTACTGGCTGTTGTTGTGAATAAGACCAGGGTACATGCTGATGTGGAGCCTGGTTATAGACTGCTGGTAGCGTGTTTAGGGGAGCAGTGGACTGCACTGTTAAGGCTGGTGGTCCAGCACGAGGTAATATAGCACCAACTGATAGTGTCGTACCAGGCTGAGGGATGGTATGTGCTGTGGTGGGCGGAGCTATCGTGGAGTATGTGAATTGTGGCTGGGTCGGCAGGTTTACCATGGCAGGAGGTTGCGGTTGAAGGACAGGTGAAGCTCTAGTTGTTAATTGGCTTGTTGAGACAGGAGGATTAGGCACTGCTGCTGTAAAGGCTGGTGGAGGGCCAATAACTGTAGGAGCAGAGTGTGCAGGTCCATGTGCACCTTGTGAAGGTGGTGGTACTCCCATGACGTCAGCTGGGGACCCTTTGTTGGATTCATCTCCACTTTGCGGTCTTGAGGCAACAGAGCTGCTTGTTTCCTCCTTCAGGAGGGATGTAATGAGAGTCGCTTTCTCGAACTCTATTTCCTTTTCCTTTAGTTTGCGTTGCAGCATTAGCCGTCTGGTAATAGCCTCCTTTGCCTTTAATGCTATTTCTGCCTCTTCATCAAGCTTACGCCTCTGTATTTCTTGTTCTCTTAGGAGTTCCTCTCTTCTTCTGAGGGCTTCCCGAGCTTGCTGGTCCAGATGCTGGTACTGTTCATCCATCAGACTTTCCTCCATTATCTGTCTTTGCACCTCTGCCAACTCCATGCGCTTTATTCTCTCCTCCAACATGGCTGTCTGTATGTCAGATAACCCATCGATGATTGACCTCCTTGTTAACGAACTGGCGCTGCCCTGGGTCTTAGCTTTACTGCGCTGAGAGACAGGTTGGCTTCGATCTGATGATGCTCTCCTACTAGGTAGGCTAGGTATGGCTTCAGTGATGGCAGCTGTCATCATTGCAGGTTGATCTGGAGGATGAGCTTCATGCCCAGCTGGAGCTTGGGCTGCTGGATGATGGAGAAGTTGAGGTTGGTGTCCAACTTCATAGTCCTCCAAATACGTTGGTAGTCGTCTCTCCCGCTGGGATCTAGAACGCACTGCTGGGTCAGATGGTTGTCCTAGCTCCTCCATAATATCTCTAGATGACTGTGGATCCGGCTCGAAGGACCATGTGATAGAGTGGGAACTCTGGAAGTTATTTGCTGATCTGACAGTATCTTCAAGATAAGGGCTCCGGTCAGAGAGCAGGGCACGGAGAGACAGTTTTACGTATTTAATGACAGTTGAAGTATGGACATCTGTACATTTCTGTGGTTCCGTGTGGTCTGGAAAATAAATACAAAGAATGATGTAAAAGGACTGTACAAATTGTGAAATAAATATGCCAACATTTAAGACAAAGCAAAAACAAATATATTCCCAAATGATGCACATTCAAGGGTTACACAGAGTAAATATTGTGACTTCCAGGCTCAGAGGCACTGACAAATTATATGATCTCCAGGGACCTCTGGTGGTCAAAGCAAGGTACTGCTGTTGCAAGTACCACACTACTAAACCATGCTGCCAATTAGCCTGGCATTATACCACACCTCAACTGAACTGACGTCATGGATGGATACACATGGAGTAAATGGAATAAAACTCAAATAAACCAGTATTTAGCACACATAACACAAATTAAGAGAAGTGAAATGAGGACTACAAGCGAGAATAGCAACTGATACCAATTAAACTGTAGGAACTCCCTCTAAATAATCCAAACAATATGTCCAGACAGACATAAAGGAAACTGAATGAACTTATAGGTTATTTATGTATCCATAGAGGTGCTACGGTTGGCCAAACTTACATATCAGTCATGAACGCACACGCGGCTGTCTGCCATCACCAACAGCTTGGACAAAATGGTAGAAATGGCTTTACAGGAAGTGACTATCTAGAGGAAGTGATGTCACAAACTGGACCACCAAAATAAGAGTGGGGTAACTTTACAAATGTATCTTGTAAAACTGCCATAACTATAACCCTTTCTGACAGGCATTGTTTAATGAATGTGTCTCAAATAAATTCACTATTACTTAAATAAAGTTAGTTAATGTATGTTAAAATCTCAAAGAGTGGTTATCAGGCTTTTGGGTTTAATTATCATAGTTTGTGTTCTGTTTTCTGATTGGCTCTGCTCACCATGACGCGTCATCAACACTGAAACGGAAAAGCCCGTGTTGTCAGTGAACGCATCACGGCAAAGTAATGGAAAGAATGATTACGGATAGGTTAAATTATTATTTAGAAAGTAGGAATTTGTTAATGAAATATCAAAATGGGTTTAGAGCTGGCAGAAGTGAAATCAGTTATTAGACAGCAGATTCTGGATGAATGGCAAGAACAATGGATAAGGGACGTGAAAGGAAGACATTTGTACAAATTAAAGGGAAAGGTTGGAAAAATGGAAGTCATTCAAATGAGTAACAGAAATCAAGTAGTGATAACAAGGATGAGAATGGGACATACGGCTTTGAACAGTACGCTATTTATTCTTGGACAGCGTAATACAGTAGAACATGTATCATGTACTTGTAGAAAATATGTGGAGAATAGGAAAATGTTGGTTGAAAAAATAAAAGTTAAAGGATATAAGAAATATGATTTGAATGTTAAATGGGGGAATAGTGGTTTATAAATTAGTCATAGACTTTTTAAGGGAAAGTGGAATACTTGATAGAACTGAGTTTTATTTATTCATTTTTAGTAGGATACTCCCCACTTCAACTCACACTCCCATTCAGTAGGCGGCGGAAATGCACCTGAAAATTGGTTGCCACTCGCCAATTAAACGACAGCAGAAGAAGAACGCATCACGGCGGGCCACGGCTGAATCAAAGCTAGATGAGATGATTACTATAATGACTACTGGCTGCAGAAACAAGCAACTCAATGGAGAGCGTGTCAGGTTTGGAGGGATTTGCGGTTTTGAGATGCTCTGTTGGAAATGTTTATTATTTCAGGTGTTAGACTGACTTCCTGGTTTAAAGTTTCCAGACGTTTTCACTTTGTTCTTAAAGTATAAGTACTAAAATATAAGAAGCTCTAACGATTTATAAAGACCAATGTCAGAGTTAAAACTAAAGTATTATTTACAGTATGTTAGTATCAAGAGTGTCTGCAGAAAGATTTCATTCAGATCTAACCACTTTCTATATTATTTACTTATGTATTTATTTTTATTATGTATTTCAATGAAAGTGTGGAGTTTTAGTCTTAATTAGCTGTGTTTTTACAGTCCTATACACTCCTGTATACATTCCTCCGAGGTTCTGGTCCATAATCAGGATAGGATTGCACAGTTTCATCCAGGATGTGAATATCTCGTTACTCCACATCTTGAATGTTCTGAACTGGATTTAGACGATATTTGTTGGCCTAACCCAAACCCTCATCTTCACTGATTTAACCTGCTCTTCCTTTACAACTGAGCATCTTTTCAACAGATTTTATTTGTGTGTGTAACCTGTGTGTCATGGTCTGCGTCTGCATCTTCCTTCATGTGCCTCCTGGTGTTCTCCATCCCTCTCTAGATTCCCTTTTGTGTCTCTTAGCGCCCTCATGTGTCCTTTGTCTGCGTCTCAGTTAGGTGTCTTATGAGCTTTTTGTCTCGTCCCCAGACTTTGTGCTCTAGGTGAGCTTCTGTTTCAAAGTCTTTGGTCTTCGTGCTCTTTGAGAGCTTTGGGTGTCCTGTGCTCCAGGACTTTGGACTTTAGGCTCGTTGCCTTGGATTTATTTTTGTTCATCCTCTAATAAAAGGATTTTTTCCTTATATCTACTCCTGCCTCGTGTCCTCCTGGGTATCTGCATATTTGGGTCCTAAACATCCCCGAAACGTGACACTGTGTCTGAATAGGTGCCGTCTGTGGGCTCCTCAGAAGTGCAGCTGCTGGTTTTGTGTCTGGAGAAGCCGTGTCCTTTGCGGTGGAGCCCGCTCTGACTGAAGATGCCTCCCTGCTGAAAGCTGCGACTCTGGCTGCCGGACGTGCCGGTTCCACCGGAGTCGCCGTGGCGACGTCGTGCCTCGTGTTCACATCGCTCTTGGAGTGGGTTTTCTTCTCTTTGCCATGATGCTCAAACTGCTGACCAGAGCTGGAGTGAGTCTGGCTTGGTTAATGGAGGTGACTGCTGGGGCCTCAGTGGTGGTGGGAGCTGTCACATTCGGAGTCGTCGAGGGTGTCCTTCCACCATGGATCGTCCTTTTAGCTCACGGCGCTCCAGTTCTCCTTGTGTACTCATACTCCAACATCAATGACATGTCGACCGCTCTGTTAATCATCTTCGCCTCTCTTTACCTCGGTGTGGCTTTTGGATGCTTGGGTCCTCTATCTGGACTGTTTTTGCTGCACTGACCATCTCTTTACTCTGTGCCTTTCGTAGGACTCCTAAAGAGTGGCTAACGCAAACGCCAAACTCTAAGACTGGGTGCAAACTGCTGGAGAGGATCTTTTTCTGCTCGGTTTTTGTTGGAATTCTTGGGTTTTTGGTTGGTTTGGGAGCGTGTGAGGTAGGAGAAGGGTCAGAAGCAGAGGTGGGTTTAACACTGCAGTCAGTCCTCTGCGTGGCATTTGTCTGCAGGGCTGTTGGGAGCTGGACTGGGACCAGTGGCCGTGGTCAGACTGGGACCAAATAAGACAGGACATATTTCAGTGGGAGCTGCTGTTGCAATATTTGTGTCTCGTGTCTAGGTGCCAGAAGCTGCACCGGAGGAACACTAGGGGCGGCTACAGCTGCAGGGGTGTCACTTGGTGCTGCCAGTGTTGCAGAGTGTCACACGTCTAAATCCAGAAATTCAGCTTCGCTGGTTCTTGGTTGTGTTGTTGCAGGTGCTCTCTTGGTCCTTAAAGGTGTTTCTCTGAAAGCAACACCTTTGATGACATCGGAACTCATCGCAGTGGCAACTGTTGCAGTGGGGGCATTTGTTCTGGGTGCACCAAAGAGCCCGCTCCACACCAGAGTGAATCTGCAAGGGGGCCTCCTCACAGGGGATGGAGCTAATTAAAATGATCGGCATGGAGACGGTCACCATGGCAGCAGCACCTATTGGAGCGGGGGTGCTCGGGGCCGCAGCCTTGGGCACGGCAGCACTGGGAACGCTGGGGACCATCGGAGTTCTGGTGGCTGTAACACAGGCTCTGGGGGGTGTCCTCAGTGGAAGGATTGGAAAATCAGCACCAACAGCCAGCACACACACACACACTGACCTACGCTGGACTTCACATCCATCACTTCTGCTGAGCAGGACTTCCGCACATTTGCTTCCAACAAAGACGTTCAAAATAAATCTAGTATTATTTGCTGCTTTTTGTTGTGCACTGAAGGGATTTCTAACATACGATTTGTACCTTGTATTATTTTGACCACCAGTGTTGAAATAAATATTTTTTTAATGAAACCCACTGATGCCTTCTGAGAAAATATTTTTGTAAAATGTTGAAAATGTTTCATATTTAAAGGATGTTTGCTTTTTATTTTATTTTATTTTATTTTATTTTTTGCCTGAAGGACAAAATGCTTATTTTTCCTTTTTGTCAACCCTTCGCACAATTCCCAAGACGTGGCTGCTAGCAGGCTATTACTCTGATTTGATCTCAACAACAGTAACAGAGGATTTGCTCTGGGAGGGCTGGGCGTGGGAGGAAACGAGAGGTAAACACTGACATCAGACCACGGAGGAGCGTCGTACCTTTGGTTCTGCATTACGGATCTTTGTGCAATTAAAAGAAAGGAATAATTTTTACATGACAATGTTTTTCCTCCTGGTTTTATTGACTTTAATTGGATAAAAGCATCATTATTCTGCCATGGCGACCAACAAGACTTCAAACAGAAGGTGGGGTATTTGTTTAAAGAGCTTGGAGGTCACTTCAATGGTAATTTAAAAACAACAGCTCCAGATTCAATCCAAGGTAGGAACTTTTCAGGATGGATTTAAAGAAAATCTGCAATACTTAAATTTTTTGGACACTTCACAAAAATTGGAATGTGATTATCTTCAAGTGTAAGGGGAACTATCTTCTGAGATACCATGACATGAACCAGTATGCCTCTGAACCGGGTCCCTACGACAGACACTGAGCCGTCCACAGAGTGCTCCGTGGAGTATCCCAGCCAGGTTACCGGTGATGTGGGTCGAAGCCGGGAAGTGGCCGTCCTCCAGTCCGGCTGCTGCCGCTGCCTGCCCCGTGCGGTGCGCCTCACCTTCACGCCCGAATCGTTGGAGAGGCTCTACCAGAACTATTTCCGACGCCAGAGAGAGGAGAACCTGCTGGTGTTGGTGGCCTTTGCGGCTCTTTTCAACAGCTTCATCCTCATCATGTGTGCGGTGGTGTACACCGAGCACAAACTGGACATGGTTGTGGTGGCAGCGATGGGATTGGCTGCTGATGCCGTGCTATTCCTGCTGTGCTGGTTCCACAAACTCCCTGCATCACCCGTAGCAAGAGGAGGGGTCCCCTACGTGCTGTGGCTGATGATTACTGTCCACGTTTTGTGTTACATGAGTTTAAACTACAAGAGGTTTCCTGATGGAAGCGACTCAGTGGGCTGGCAGGCTTTCTTTAGCTTCTCCAGTTTCCTGACTTTACCTCTGAACTTGGTGCCTCTCATCCTGCTCACAGCCGTGTCCTGTGGGATCCACACCCTGGTGCTGGGGGTGACGGTGGCTCAAAGGTTTGTGGATAATCTGCAAGGGCCCGTGCTGGTGAGACAGGTAAGAAAGGTAGACCTGTTGCAGAAACACCTGACATGATTAGTTCCTGCATTTACCACACAAACACATCCATCCATGATCCATCCATTCATTGTCTGAACCCGGGGCGTGTCCAGGGAGTGGCCTGGGGTAGCACATGCCACCCTTGGAATCTGATTGGCCACCCCAGGTGCCACCACACCAATTTACATTTAAATAGTCTTTTCATTGTCCACAAAAGGCTTGGGGGTTAAAAACAAAAAAGCATAACCATTGGTGCCACCCATGCACAAAGTTGTGCCTCACCTGGGCCACCCCATTTTAAAAGATCTGGACACGCCTCTGGTCTGAACCCACTTCTCCACGTAGGGTCGCGGGGGGCTGGTGCCTATCTCCAGAGGTCAATGGGCAATCAGGCGGGGTACACCCTGGACAGAGTGGCAGTCCATGGCAGGGCAACACAGAGACACACAGGACAAACAATCATGCACACACACACACACACCTGCACAGGAAGAACATGCAAACTCCATGCAGAAAGATCCCAGGCTGGGAAGCGAACCCAGGACGTTCTTGCTGCAAGGCAACAGCTCTAACCACTGCAACACTCACACAAAACTGTTATATCAATTACATATGAAGCAAATAAAAGTTGTGTCTAGTTGATTTGATTTATTTATTGTTTGAATTAAATTTTTTATTTATTGTCATGCTCTCATGCATGACATTAGGATTTATTTAAACTCCACATGAAGCTGACAGCATCTTCCAGACCATTCTACAAACAAAATTAGAAAATATCCCTAGAAAAATAACAAATTAAGCATTTTCTTCTCGCTTCAGCTCCTTGCCAATGTGATGCTGTACCTGTGTGCAGCCGCAGTGGGGGTGATGTCCTTCTACATGGCTGACAGGAAGTACCGGACAGCGTTTTTGGAGGCTCGTCAGTCGCTGCAGGTGAAGCTGACTCTGGAGGAGCAGAGTACGCAGCAGGTGAGAGGAGGGCAATGATTATCCTACGCTTAAACTCACATTTGTACCTGAAACCTTCTGAGATAAATGCCTGACTTTGTGCCAAAGTGACTGACATTTCAGCTACAAGCACAAAAAGAACCAATGACTTATGTTTGTTTTTTATTTGTTTTTTTGGGGATGACACACACTTAAAGGCTCCTCTGTAAAGACACACACTGCTTCATTATGCTGTGTTTTCCAGAGACTAATGGTTGATTAGAGGATCTGCTGTTTTCACCTGTGGGTCAGCCATCAGGGACATGCAAACCTAATGTCAACAAAA
The DNA here is from genome assembly GCF_043380555.1 of Nothobranchius furzeri. Classification (NCBI taxonomy): domain Eukaryota; kingdom Metazoa; phylum Chordata; class Actinopteri; order Cyprinodontiformes; family Nothobranchiidae; genus Nothobranchius; species Nothobranchius furzeri. The sequence continues at coordinate 27,208,340 of NC_091742.1, forward strand.
GTAATCAAAGTGGGATTCCTGGTATTTAAAGGATGCTAAAAGTCTCCTGGTGGAATAAGGAAAAAGTGGTTAAGAAAACGAGTGAGTTATGAGAGTTTTTGAATGATTTCTTTATTTTATTTTCCTTTTTTGTTTCAACCAATCACATTAAACTTAAAACTTTAGGGGACATATTATGTAAAACTCACCTTTTGTATGCTTTTGTGCAGCCATGTGGGTCTCTACTATTTTCTGTGAACACTCCAAACATGAAAAAACGCATTTATCTGTGTTCTGTCAGTGTTTGGTTTTAGGAATTATGTGCCTAAAATAAGCATTTTCAAAAAGTCCCCGTTTGTGATGTCACAAATGGGTTAAATTAGATCAATACCACCTCTCACACCCAAGAGAGAGCTGCTGCTGCTGCTGCTGGAAGATCAGCGCATCTACTCTGAGCCCCTCACAGAAAGTGGAGCTTCTCAGCTTATAGCAGCTTGAGCGGGGGATGGGTGGCCGTGGCCAGCTCCAGCTTGTTTTCTTAAAATGACAGAGCTCTGAAATGACTCATTCTGGAAGGTACTGAAGCAATCAAGATTAAAAATGATAGATCTTCGTCTCCCCTCTCCCTGCCACACCTGGTGTGGAGTGCAGTGCCTTGGTCTGCCTGGGTCGTGGCTCCCGGGTCAAGGAGTTTAAGATTTTTGGCATCTGCCTGACCAATCCCAGTGGCTGCCTGGTGGGGTCTGGGTCCCCGGCGGGAGTGGTCACCCCTGGGTCCAAAGTCATTGGGTCCCGGGCTCGGCCAGCTAGCGGGTGGGAGGCTGCAGGCGGGCCTGTGGGCTTGCTGCCGATATCTCCCAGGACTCTGCCGGCTGCTGGTTGTGGCCCCCCGGGGCGATCTTCTGCGCCTCTCGAGGGGGGCGAAGGGCTTTTCTGGTCGCAGACTCCCTGGAGTTCCTGTGCTCTGGGGCAGCTCCTGGATCTCTGGGGCTTGGAGCTCCCTCCGTCTCCTGCACATCTTTAGGGGGCAGATCTGTGGCCCCTCACACTCTCTATTGGACGCTCCTATAGAGAAACCTTACATATACAAGAATGTGTACACACACAGGTACTCACATGGTGCTCTCATAAATATGGACTTGAGCATTTTCAACACATGTCAAGGCTATGGTGGGCACTTAATGCACTGTGATGTATTATCGTGTGACTCTTTGCAACTTTTTACTGTTTTATGTTAAATTTGGAAGTTATTTGCAAATCTAATAATAATTTTGGCTGAGACTCATTGTTTATGTTTGTGAATTCACTTCTAACTAAAATTATCTGGACAGAAAGGATCGAGCTTCTTTTGACCAGTTAAAATGCGTGTATGTGTAACGTTAGTGGGGGCTTGTCCGGGATCACTTACATCCGTTACTGAATATTTCAAACAAAAAGGCGTAATTATTAGTGAAAAGAAATACAGAATTATCTGTAACAGCATCCTGTTTCATCAGATTAAACACGTTAATAGAGAATAAAATAAAATAAATAAACTGCTGAGATTGCTTTATTAGAGAGGGACTTAATGCAAACAACTTCATAAGCATTTTTGGGTCAGCCATAGAACTATTATAACTTAAGAAGATAAGTCATTAATGCCTTTCAATAAATTATGTAAAAAAGGATAAAAAGTTATAGAATATCTGAACATAAAGAAAGCAAAGCAAAAATGACCCCAAAGCACCTTTTTACACCATGCATATAATCAGTCAAACATGAATCTCACTAATTGTTCCAATTTGTTAAACCCACACATGCATGCTCACCATTTTCAGTTTTAACATCTTTCCTTTTATCTTTCCTGTAGGAGGAATTACTGCTGTCCATTCTCCCAAAGCATATTGCTGATGAGATGCTGCAGGGCATGAAGAACCAGGCCAATCAGAATGAGGTCCAGCAGCAGCAGCAGTTCAACACCATGTACATGTACCGCCATGAAAATGTCAGGTCAGCATCACACAGAGTTTTAAGGACTTTCATCCCAGCAGATGGACTCAATGGCTGGTGCTGACTGTGTTTTCCTTGCAGTATACTGTTTGCAGACATCGTGGGCTTCACCCAGTTATCCTCAGCGTGCAGTGCCCAGGAGCTTGTAAAGCTGCTCAACGAACTGTTCGCTCGCTTTGACAAATTGGCGTCTGTGAGTGTCGGAAGTCTCAGGAAGCTCAAAACACAAGCTTACAAAACTATTTCCTGCCTTTTAAGGACCCAAAAGTCAAAATATCAGCAGGAAAACAGTAGGATCTGATAAAGATGTTGAGAAACTGAGAACTAGATGTACAGGGAGGTCGTGATTACTCTGAGCAAGAATATGGATTATAAAAGAGCTGGAATGAGGTGAACTGAGAAAAATAGAGCACAAAGAGAAACAGAATAGAACAAGAAGCCATGGAAGCCTGGATTTCCTTGAAGAGAGGATGAAGGATGATAGAGGCATGGCTGTTTTTTAAAAATCTTAAACATAATAAATACAATAAATGTGTGATCTGTAAGCTTTCAGAGTATATGCTATGGCACTCAGCTAGCACCACATCAAAGTTTAGGTCAATATCTGTGAAAGTGACTTGGGTCATTAGCGCCATTTCTATGTTTGTTTTGGTTGATGAGCTGTGGAAGCCATCTTTAATTGGACTGACTCCAAAAGTGAATTAGTTGCAGATGTATGGTTCTGAGAGTTGATCATGGGTCATTGTGATTATAAACATACAGGCAAAAACATTATTGTCCACTTTTTGCTTTTTGATGGTGATCAAAAATAAACAGTCTAACCAATGCAAAATGATTTGAACTGCTAAATCGCACACCTTCAAACTCACAAAACCTGTAATGATGACATCCTCGGCTTATAAAAAGACTTATAATTCATTTAGCAGTACTCTATCTTCTGAACAACTCAACCTTGTTTAACAGCAACATCACCAGCTGAGGATTAAGATCCTTGGAGACTGTTACTACTGCATCTGTGGCTTGCCTGACTTTAGAGAAGACCATGCTGCTTGTTCCATAAGAATGGGCCTCTCCATGGTAGAAGCAATATCGTAAGTGGGACTTCATGGTCGAAATTCATTGAGATACACTTGAAAGCGTAAAAGTTAAATGATGGCAACTTCTATTTATTTACTCAAATTTAATAAAAGAAAAGCAGAAGAAAATGTGGATTTATTTCATGCAGGTATGTGCGGGAAAAGACAAAAACGGATGTGGACATGAGAGTGGGCGTCCACACCGGCACTGTCCTTGGAGGAGTGCTCGGACAGAAGCGCTGGCAGTTTGACGTCTGGTCCACTGATGTCACCGTGGCTAACAAGATGGAATCTGGAGGAATTCCTGGGTATGATCAACAATCTATAATACAATAAATAATTCCTTGAGTTTAGTTTAAATTCTGACAAGTGTGTGTGCAGGAGAGTGCACGTCTCTCAGAGCACCAAGGACAGCCTGCATGGGGAATTTGAGCTGGAGCCGGGAAACGGTGGAGAGAGGTGTGAGTACCTGCTGGAGAAAGGCATTGAGACTTATCTGGTTCTTGCCCCTAAAGAGGGAGATGATGGGCTCAGTGGAAATGTGAGTTTTTCCTACCTCAGTGTAGTTAACCTGATTTCTTGGTTTAGTGTGGAAAGAAGAACAATTTCCCTTTTATATTGGAGAAACCTTCTTTTTTATTTCCCTAGACACCAGACTCCATGACTGAAAAAAACTCAAATCAACTGATCAACACCACATCACCCAAAACGAACGCAGCCTCCAACCAGCCTATGCTGTCTCACCCGAAACAAGAGGTAAAGGTTTCACAATAACTCTAATGAAACGGTGTGTTATAAGAAATTTTTGATTATTGGTTTAGAAAATCCAAACATTCAGAAGAAAACAAATAACTCTTTGGCATTTTTGGCTTGACAGGAAGTAGAGTTTTCATTAGGTATTAGTCGTTTAGTGTTAGGTTGTCATTTTGTGGCAGTTTTCTTTATGTGACCCCATTAGCTCCTTTCAGAGTCACAGGCAAGGTTTCACTTGTTTAGTGACATTTTTGTAATATTAGTTATTTAAAAAAAATTTGTCCAATATTTTATTTAATTTAGTTTTAATGAGTTTTTACAACTTGCTTGTTAGCTTTAGTTTTGTTTCTATTTTTTAAAAATGCTTAGTTTCTGTTTGGTTTTTATTAGTTTTACATTATAGTTTTATCATTTTAGTAATATTAGTTATTTATAGAAAATTTTAGTCAAAATTTTCATTTTATTTAGTTTTAATGAGTTTTACAACTTGTTTGTTAATTTTTATTTACTTTAGATTTTTTTTTTCAAAATGCTTAGTTTCCATTTAGTTTTCATTAGTTTCCATTATAGTTTGTCTTTTTTTGTAATATTAGTTATTTATAGAAATTATTTGTCAATTTTTTTATTTTATTTGTTTTTAATGAGTTTTTACAACTTGCTTGTTAGTTTCAGTTTAGTTTCAATTTTTTTGAAAATGCTTAGTTTTTGTTTAGTTTTTATTAGTTTCCATTATATTTTAGTCATTTTATTAATATTAGTTATTTATAGAAATGTTTTGTCCAATTTTTTATTTTATTTAGTTTTAATGAGTTTTTACAACTTGTTTGTTAAGTTTTATTTAGTTTTAATTTTTTGAAAAAGCTTAGTTTGCATTTATTTGTATTAGTTTCCATTATAGTTTGACTTTTTTGTAATATTAGTTATTTATAGAATTTTTTTGTCAATTTTTTTATTTTATTTATGTTTAATGAGTTTTATAACTTGTTTGTTAATTTTTATTTATTTTTGATGTTTTAGAAAATGCTTAGTTTCTGTTTAGTTTTTATTAGTTTCCATTATAGCTTTAGTCTTTTTTTTGTAATGTTAGTTTTTATCGAAATCTTTTGTCAAATGCTTTATTTTATTTAGTTAAATGAGTTGTTACAACTTGCTTGTTAGTTTTAGTTTTGTTTCAATTTTTTTGAAAATGCTTAGTTTTCATTTAGTTTTTATTATTTTCCATTATAGTTTTAGTCATTTTAGTAATATTAGTTATTTATTGAAAAATTTTGTCCAATTTTTTATTTTATTTAGTTTTAATGAGTTTTGACAACTTGTTTGCTAATTTTTATTTAGTGTTTGTTGTTTGAAAATGCTTAATTTTCGTTTAGTTTTTATTAGTTTCCATTATAGTTTTAGTCTTTTTTGTAATATTAGTTATTTATAGAAATTTTTCGTCAAATGTTTTATTTTATTTAGTTTTAATGAGTTTTTACAACTTGCTTGTTAGCTTTAGTTTTGTTTCTACTTTTTTAAAAATGCTTAGTTTCTGTTTAGTTTTTATTAGTTTCCATAATAGTTTTAGTCATTTTGTAATATTAGTTATTTTTAGAATATTTTGTCCAATTTTTTATTTTATTTAGTTTAATGAGTTTTAAAATGTGTTTGTTAATATTTATTTAGTTTAGATTTTTTTTAATAATTAGTTTCCATTTAGTTTTTAATAGTTTCCATTACAGTTTTAGTCTTTTTTTGTAATATTAGTTTTTAATAGAAATGTTTTGTCACATTTTTTAATGTATTTAGTTTTAATGAGTTTTTACAACTTGCTTGTTAGTTTTAGTTTTGTTTCTATTTTTTGAAAATGCTTAGTTTTCATTTAGTTTTTATTAGTTTCCATTATAGTTTTAGTCATTTTAGTAATATTACTTATTTATAGAAATTTTTTGTCCAATTTTTTATTTTATTTAGTTTTAATGAGTTTTTACAACTTGTGAGTTAATTTTTATTTAGTTTTTCGTCTCGTCTCATCTTCCTCCGCTTATCCGGGTCCGGGTCGCGGGGGCAGCATCCCAACTAGGGAGCTCCAGGCCGTCCTCTCCCCGGCCTTGTCCACCAGCTCCTTCGGCAGGACCCCAAGGCGTTCCCGGACCAGATTGGAGATGTTACCTCTCCAACGTGTCCTGGGTCGACCCGGGGGCCTTCTGCCGGCAGGACATGCCCGAAACACCTCCCCGGGGAGGCGTCCAGGAGGCATCCTGACCAGATGCCCAAACCACCTCAACTGGCTCCTTTCGATCCGGAGGAGCAGCGGTTCTACTCCGAGTCCCTCCCGAATGTCCGAGCTCCTCACCCTATCTCTAAGGCTGAGCCCGGCCACCCTACGGAGGAAACTCATTTCGGCCGCTTGTATCCGCGATCTCGTTCTTTCGGTCATTACCCAAAGCTCATGACCATAGGTGAGGATTGGGACGTAGATCGACCGGTAAATCGAGAGCCTGGCTTTCTGGCTCAGCTCCCTCTTCCCCACGACAGATCGGCTCAGCGTCCGCATCACTGCAGACGCCGAACCAATCCGCCTGTCGATCTCCCGATCCCTCCTACCCTCACTCGTGAACAAGACCCCGAGATACTTAAACTCCTCCACTTGAGGTAGGACCTCTCCCCCGACCCGGAGGTGGCAAGCCACCCTTTTCCGGTCGAGAACCATGGTCTCAGATTTGGAGGTGCTGATCCTCATCCCAGCCGCTTCACATTCGGCCGCGAACCTACCCAGCAATAGCTGAAGGTCAGAGCTGGATGAAGCTAGGAGGACCACATCATCCGCAAAAAGCAGAGACGAGATTCTCCTGCCACCAGACTCGACACACTCCACACCACGGCTGCGTCTAGAAATTCTGTCCATAAAAGTGATGAACAGAACCGGTGACAAAGGGCAGCCCTGGCGGAGTCCAACCCTCACTGGGAACAGGTCCGACTTACTACCGGCTATGCGGACCAAACTCACGCTCCTCTGGTAAAGGGACTGAATGTCCCTTAACAGAAAGCCACCCACCCCATACTCCTGGAGCGTCCCCCACAGGGTGCCCCTGGGGACACGGTCATAAGCCTTCTCCAAATCCACAAAGCACATGTGGATTGGTTGGGCAAACTCCCATGCCCCCTCCATCACCCTTGCAAGGGTATAGAGCTGGTCCACAGTTCCACGGCCAGGACGAAAACCACATTGCTCCTCCTCTATCTGAGATTCAACTATCGATCGGACCCTCCTCTCCAGTACCTTGGAGTAGACCTTTCCAGGGAGGCTGAGGAGTGTGATCCCCCTATAGTTGGAACACACCCTCAGGTCACCCTTCTTAAAGATGGGGACCACCACCCCGGTCTGCCACTCCCTAGGAACTGCCCCCGATGACCACGCAATGTTGTAGAGACGTGTCAACCATGACAGCCCTACAACATCCATAGCCTTGAGATACCCAGGACGAACCTCATCCGCCCCCGGGGCTCCGCCGCTGTGTAGTTGTTTGACTACCTCAGCAACTTCTGCCCCCGAGATCGGACAGTCCATCCCCAGGCCTCCCAGCTCTGGTTCCTCCTCGGAATGCGCATTGGTGGGATTGAGGAGCTCCTCAAAGTATTCTGTCCACCGTCCGACTATAGCCTCAGTTGACGTCAGCAGCTCCCCATCCCCACTGTAAACAGTGTGAGCGAGTTGCTGCCTTCCTCTCCTGAGGCGCCGGACAGTTTGCCAGAACCTCTTTGGAGCCGATCGATAGTCTTTCTCCATGGCCTCACCAAACTCCTCCCACGCCCGAGATTTTGCCTCGGCAACTGCCACTGCTGCACCCCGCTTGGCTATCCGGTACCTGTCTGCTGCCTCCGGAGACCCACTGACCAGCCACGCCCTGTAGGCCTCCTTCTTCAGCTTGACGGCTCCCTGAACCTCTGGTGTCCACCAGCGGGTACGGGGGTTGCCACCACGACTGGCACCGGCCACCTTACGACCACAGCTAGCAACAGCCGCCTCGACAATCGCAGAGTGGAACAAGGCCCACTCGGACTCAATGTCCCCCACTGCTCTCGGGACGTGGTCAAAGCTCTGCCGGAGGTGGGAGTTGAAGACCATCTTGACAGGTTCTTCTGCCAGGCGTTCCCAGCAGACCCTCACTATGCGTTTGGGTCTGCCAGGTCTACGCGGCATGTTCCCTTGCCATCTGATCCAACTCACCACCAGGTGGTGATCAGTTGACAGCTCCGCCCCTCTCTTCACTCGGGTGTCCAAAACATACGGCCGCAGGTCAGATGATACGACTACAAAATCTATCATCGACCTGTGACCTAGGCTAACCTGGTACCAAGTGTACCGGTGGGCATCCTTATGTTCGAACAGGGTGTTCGTTATGGCCAAACTGCGGCTTGCACAGAAGTCCAATAACAAAACACCGCTCGAGTTCAGATTAGGTGGGCCGTTCCTCCCAATCACACCCCTCCAGGTCAAGCTGTCATTGCCCACGTGAGCATTGAAGTCCCCCAGCAGGACAATGGAGTCCCCTGATGGAGCACTATCTAGCACTCGTCCCAGGGACTCCAAAAAGGGTGGGTACTCTGAACTGATATTTGGCCCATAAGCACAAACAACAGTCAGGACCCGTTCCCTGACCCGAAGGCGCAAGGAAGCTACCCTCTTGTCCCCCGGGGTAAACCCCATCACACAGGCAGAGAGTCTCGGGGCTAACAAAAAGCCAACCCCAGCCCTCCGCCTCTCACCCGGAGCAACTCCAGCAAAGTAGAGTGTCCAACCCCTCTCCAGGTCTCGGGTTCCAGAGCCAATGCAATGTGTCGAGGTGAGTCCGACTATATCTAGCCGGTACCGCTCAACCTCTGCCACAAGCTCCGGCTCCTTCCCCGCCAGCGAGGTGACGTTCCATGTCCCAAAAACTAGTTTTCTTGTCCGGGGATTGGACCGCCAAGGCTCCCGCCTTGGTCTGCCACCCGATTCACATTGCACCGGAACCTTCATGTTCCTCCTGCGGGTGGTGGGTCCACAGTTGGACGAGCCCATGTATCCGGTTCGGGCTGGGCCCGGCCGGGCCCCATGGGCGAAAGCCCGGCCACCAGGCGCTCGCTCACGGGCCCCAACCCCAGGCCTGGCTCCAGGGTGGGACCCCGGTAACCCTCCGGGCCGGGTACTCCGACTCTTCGTTTTAACCGCCATGAAAGATCCTTCAAACCGTTCTTTGTCTCACCCTTCACCTAAGACCAATTTGTCATGGGAGACCCTACCAGGGGCACTAAGTGCCCCAGACAACATAGCTCCTAGGATCATTAGGGCACTCAAACTCCTCCACCACGATAAGGTGACGGTTCAAGGAGGAGTATTTAGTTTTTATTGTTTGAAAATGCTTAATTTTCATTTAGTTTTTATTAGTTTCCATTACAGTTTTATTCTTTTTTGTAATATTAGTTATTTATAGAATTTTTTTGTCAAATGTTTTATTTTATTTAGTTTTAATGAGTTTTTACAACTTACTTGTTATTTTTAGTTTTGTTTCTATTTTTTTTTTGAAAATGCTTAGTTTCTGTTTAGTTTTTATTAGTTTCCATAATAGTTTTAGTCATTTTGTAATATTAGTTATTTATGGAATATTTTGTCCAATTTTTTTATTTTATTTAGTTTACTGAGTTTTTACAAATTGTTTGTTAATTTTATTTAGTTTTTATTGTTTGAAAATGCTTAGTTTTCATTTAGTTTTCATTAGTTTCCATTATAGTTTGTCTTTTTTGTAATAGTAGTTATTTACAGAAATTTTTTGTCTAATGTTTTATTTTATTTAGTTTTAATGAGTTTTACTTCTTGTTTGTAAATTTTTATTTAGTTTAGATTTTTTTGAAAATACTTAGTTTCCATTTAGTTTTTATTAGTTTCCAGTACAGTTTTAGTCTTTTTTTTTTTGCAATATTAGTTTTTTACAGAAATGTTTTGTCAAATTTTTTATTTTATTTAGTTTTAATGAGTTTTTATAAACTGAGGTAGTCAAACAACTACACAGCGGCGGAGCCCCGGGGGCGGATGAGGTTCGTCCTGGGTATCTCAAGGCTATGGATGTTGTAGGGCTGTCATGGTTGACACGTCTCTACAACATTGCGTGGTCATCGGGGGCAGTTCCTAGGGAGTGGCAGACCGGGGTGGTGGTCCCCATCTTTAAGAAGGGTGACCTGAGGGTGTGTTCCAACTATAGGGGGATCACACTCCTCAGCCTCCCTGGAAAGGTCTACTCCAAGGTACTGGAGAGGAGGGTCCGATCGATAGTTGAATCTCAGATAGAGGAGGAGCACTGTGGTTTTCGTCCTGGCCGTGGAACTGTGGACCAGCTCTATACCCTTGCAAGGGTGATGGAGGGGGCATGGGAGTTTGCCCAACCAATCCACATGTGCTTTGTGGATTTGGAGAAGGCTTATGACCGTGTCCCCAGGGGCACCCTGTGGGGGACGCTCCAGGAGTATGGGGTGGGTGGCTTTCTGTTAAGGGCCATTCAGTCCCTTTACCAGAGGAGCGTGAGTTTGGTCCGCATAGCCGGTAGTAAGTCGGACCTGTTCCCAGTGAGGGTTGGACTCCGCCAGGGCTGCCCTTTGTCACCGGTTCTGTTCATCACTTTTATGGACAGAATTTCTAGACGCAGCCGTGGTGTGGAGTGTGTCGAGTTTGGTGGCAGGAGAATCTCGTCTCTGCTTTTTGCGGATGATGTGGTCCTCCTAGCTTCATCCAGCTCTGACCTTCAGCTCTTGCTGGGTAGGTTCGCGGCCGAATGTGAAGCGGCTGGGATGAGGATCAGCACCTCCAAATCTGAGACCATGGTTCTCGACCGGAAAAGGGTGGCTTGCCACCTCCGGGTCGGGGGAGAGGTCCTACCTCAAGTGGAGGAGTTTAAGTATCTCGGGGTCTTGTTCACGAGTGAGGGTAGGAGGGATCGGGAGATCGACAGGCGGATTGGTTCGGCGTCTGCAGTGATGCGGACGCTGAGCCGATCTGTCGTGGGGAAGAGGGAGCTGAGCCAGAAAGCCAGGCTCTCGATTTACCGGTCGATCTACATCCCAATCCTCACCTATGGTCATGAGCTTTGGGTAATGACCGAAAGAACGAGATCGCGGATACAAGCGGCCGAAATGAGTTTCCTCCGTAGGGTGGCAGGGCTCAGCCTTAGAGATAGGGTGAGGAGCTCGGACATTCGGGAGGGACTCGGAGTAGAACTGCTGCTCCTCCGGATCGAAAGGAGCCAGTTGAGGTGGTTTGGGCATCTGGTCAGGATGCCTCCTGGACGCCTCCCCGGGGAGGTGTTTCGGGCATGTCCTGCCGGCAGAAGGCCCCCGGGTCGACCCAGGACACTTTGGAGAGGTTACATCTCCAATCTGGTCCGGGAACGCCTTGGGGTCCTGCCGGAGGAGCTGGTGGACAAGGCCGGGGAGAGGACGGCCTGGAGCTCCCTAGTTGGGATGCTGCCCCCGCGACCCGGACCCGGATAAGCGGAGGAAGACGAGACGAGACGAGACGAGTTTTTATAAACTTGCTTGTTAGTTTTAGTTTTGTTTTTATTTTTTGAAAATGCTTAGTTTTCGTTTAGTTTTTATTAGTATCCATTATAGTTTTAGTCATTTTAGTAATATTAGTTATTTATAGAAAATTTTAGTCCAATTTTTTATTTTATTTAGTTTTAATGAGTTTTTACAACTTGTGAGTTAATTTTTATTGTTTGAAAATGCTTAATTTTCATTTAGTTTTTATTAGTTTCCATTACAGTTTTATTCTTTTTTGTAATATTAGTTATTTATAGAATTTTTTTGTCAAATGTTTTATTTAATTTAGTTTTAATGAGTTTTTACAACTTACTTGTTATTTTTAGTTTTGTTTCTATTTTTTGAAAATGCTTAGTTTTCGTTTAGTTTTTATTAGTATCCATTATAGTTTTAGTCATTTTAGTAATATTAGTTATTTATAGAAATTTTTAGTCCAATTTTTTATTTTATTTAGTTTTGATGAGTTTTTACAACTTGTTTGTTAATTTTTTTTTGTTGGAAAATGCTTAATTTTCATTTAGTTTTTATTATTTTCCATTATAGTTTTAGTCTTTTTTGTAATATTGGTTATTTATAGAAATTTTTTGTCCACTTTTTTATTTTATTTCGTTTTAATGAGTTTTTACAACTTGTTTGTTAATTTTAATTTAGTTTTTGTTGTTTGAAAATGCTTATTTTTCATTTAGTTTTTATTAGTTTCCATTATAGTTTAGGTCTTTTTTGTAATATAAGTTATTCATAGAAATTTTTTGTCAAAGATTTTATTTTATTTAGTTTTAATGAGTTTTTACAACTTGCTTGTTAGCTTTAGTTTTGTTTCTATTTTTTGAAAATGCTTAGTTTCTGTTTAGTTTTTATTAGTTTCCATAATAGTTGTAGTATTTTTGGTAATATTAGTTATCGATAGAAATTTTTTGTCAAATGTTTTATTTTATTTTGTTTTAATGAGTTTTAAAACGTGTTTGTTAATATTTATTTAGTTTAGATTTTTTTTAAATAATTAGTTTCCATTTAGTTTTTATTAGTTTCCATTACAGTTTTAGTCTTTTTTGTCATATCAGTTATTTATAGAGATTTTAGTCAAATTTTTTATTTTATTTAGATTTAATGAGTGTTACAACTTGCTTGTTAGCTTTAATTTTGTTTCTATTTTTTAAAAATGGTTAGTTTCTGTTTAGTTTTTATTAGTTTCCATAATAATTGTAGTCTTTTTTGTGATATTAGTTATCTATAGAAATTTTTTGTCAAATGTTTTATTTTATTTAGTTTTAATGAGTTTTAAAACGTGTTTGTTAATATTTATTTAGTTTTGATTTTTTTTTAAATAATTATTTTCCATTTAGTTTTTATTAGTTTCCATTACAGTTTTAGTCTTTTTTGTAGTATTAGTTTTTTTAGAAATATTTTGTCAAATTTTTTATTGTATTTAGTTTTAATGAGTTTTTACAACTTGCTTGTTAGTTTTAGTTTTGTTTGTATTTTTTGAAAATGCTTAGTTTTCATTTAGTTTTTATTAGTTTCCATTATAGTTTTAGTCATTTTAGTAATATTAGTTATTTATAGAAATTTTTTGTCCAATTTTTTTTACTTAGTTTTAATGAGTTTTTACAACTTGTTTGTTAATTTTTATTTAGTTCTTTATGTTTGAAAATGCTTAGTTTTCATTTAGTTTTTATTAGTTTCCATTATAGTTTTATTCTTTTTTGTAATATTAGTTATTTATAGAATTTTTTTGTCAAATGTTTTATTTTATTTAGTTTTAATGAGTTTTTACAACTTACTTGTTATCTTTAGTTTTGTTTCTATTTTTTTGAAAATGCTTAGTTTCTGTTTAGTTTTTATTAGTTTCCATAATAGTTTTAGTCATTTTGTAATATTAGTTATTTATGGAATATTTTGTCCAATTTTTTTATTTTATTTAGTTTACTGAGTTTTTACAAATTGTTTGTTAATTTTATTTAGTTTTTATTGTTTGAAAATGCTTAGTTTTCATTAGTTTCCATTATAGTTTGTCTTTTTTGTAATAGTAGTTATTTACAGAAATTTTTTGTCTAATGTTTTATTTTATTTAGTTTTAATGAGTTTTACAACTTGTTTGTAAATTTTTATTTAGTTTAGATTTTTTTTAAATACTTAGTTTCCATTTAGTTTTTATTAGTTTCCAGTACAGTTTTAGTCTTTTTTTTTTGTAATATTAGTTTTGTATAGAAATGTTTTGTCAAATTTTTTATTTTATTTAGTTTTAATGAGTTTTTATAAACCTGCCTGTTAGTTTTAGTTTTGTTTCTATTTTTTGAAAATGCTTAGTTTTCGTTTAGTTTTTATTAGTATCCATTATAGTTTTAGTCATTTTAGTAATATTAGTTATTTATAGAAATTTTTAGTCCAATTTTTTATTTTATTTAGTTTTGATGAGTTTTTACAACTTGTTTGTTAATTTTTATTTAGTGTTTTTTTTTGTTGGAAAATGCTTAATTTTCATTTAGTTTTTATTATTTTCCATTATAGTTTTAGTCTTTTTTGTAATATTGGTTATTTATAGAAATTTTTTGTCCACTTTTTTATTTTATTTCGTTTTAATGAGTTTTTACAACTTGTTTGTTAATTTTTATTTAGTTTTTGTTGTTTGAAAATGCTTAATTTTCGTTTAGTTTTTATTAGTTTCCATTATAGTTTAGGTCTTTTTTGTAATATAAGTTATTTATAGAAATTTTTCGTCAAAGATTTTATTTTATTTAGTTTTAATGAGTTTTTACAACTTGCTTGTTAGCTTTAGTTTTGTTTCTATTTTTTGAAAATGCTTAGTTTCTGTTTAGTTTTTATTAGTTTCCATAATAGTTGAAGTATTTTTTGTAATATTAGTTATCGATAGAAATTTTTTGTCAAATGTTTTATTTTATTTTGTTTTAATGAGTTTTAAAACGTGTTTGTTAATATTTATTTAGTTTAGATTTTTTTTAAATAATTAGTTTCCATTTAGTTTTTATTAGTTTCCATTACTGTTTTAGTCTTTTTTGTCATATCAGTTATTTATAGAGATTTTAGTCAAATTTTTTATTTTATTTAGATTTAATGAGTGATACAACTTGCTTGTTAGCTTTAGTTTTGTTTCTATTTTTTGAAAATGCTTAGTTTCTGTTTAGTTTTTATTAGTTTCCATAATAGTTGTAGTATTTTTTGTAATATTAGTTATCTATAGAAATTTTTTGTCAAATGTTTTATTTTTTTTTGTTTTAATGAGTTTTAAAACGTGTTTGTTAATATTTATTTAGTTTAGATTTTTTTTAAATAATTAGTTTCCATTTAGTTTTTATTAGTTTCCATTACAGTTTTAGTCTTTTTTGTCATATCAGTTATTTATAGAGATTTTAGTCAAATTTTTTATTTTATTTAGATTTAATGAGTGTTACAACTTGCTTGTTAGCTTTAATTTTGTTTCTATTTTTTAAAAATGGTTAGTTTCTGTTTAGTTTTTATTAGTTTCCATAATAATTGTAGTCTTTTTTGTGATATTAGTTATCTATAGAAATTTTTTGTCAAATTTTGTATTCTATTTAGTTTTAATAAGTTTTTACAACTTGCTTGTTAGTTTTAGTTTTGTTTCTATATTTTTCAAAATGCTTAGTTTCTGTTACAGTTCTAGTCTTTTTAGGAAGATTAGTTATCAGTGACAAGAATGAATAAAAGAATGGAAATTGTTGTAACAAAATCCCTCTGATCTTCAGGCGGACGGGGACTCATGCTCCTAAACCTTTTTGATGAAAGCTAGGTCAGCCATCTTGTGTGAGCTTTTCAAATGCACCTTCAGATTTGTGGGTTGTTTTTCTCAATGCCCCACATATTTGATCTTGTTCTATTACAAGACACCTGCTTTTACCTAAAACACAGTCATAATCAAAGTAATCCCAAATTGGACTCTGTCGCTTCCTCCCAACCCTTTGCCGACATGACGCTCTACGTTGACAAGACGAAAAATAAAAACAACTGGAAATTATGAACAAGACATAATCATGAAAACTAAGCTAATATTCTGTATAAATTCAGTTAGTTTTAGTTAATTTTGTTAATGCTCATTACAGTTTCATTTGTTTTTCAAATATTTGTTTTTATTTTTATTTCAGTTAACGAAAAAATGTATCGTTCTAGTTTCCGTTATTTTGTTAACAATAATAACCCTGTCAGAGGACTTCAAAGTGCTTTACACTACAGTGTATCATTCATGCAATGATGGTGATGAGCTAAAATGTAGCCACAGCTGCCCTGGGGTAGGCTGCCGTACACAGGCACCACCAGTCCCTCTGACCACCACCAGCAGGAAAGGTGGGTTAAGTTTCTTGCCCAAATAAGGACACAACAACAGGAACTGGGATCCTACAACCTTCTAATTACTGAGCAACCCACTCTACCTCCTGAGCTACCACCGCCCCATGTTTGTGCTTTCTGCATAAAGCAATCTGTTCTCTTAGTCCTGCATTCTGAGTCTGCAGACTCTGGTTCCAAGAATTCAACATGGCTGCCCTACTTTATTTTAATTCATCCATCTATCCATCCTTTCGTTCTCTTCCGCTTATCTGGAGTTGAGTCGTGGGGGCAGCAGCCTAAGTCGAGAAGCCCAGACTTCCCTCTGTCTAGCCGCTTAGGTTAGCTCTTCCGGGGAACCCCAAGGTGTTCCCTGGCCAGGCGAGAGACTAAGACCCTCCAAAGTGTCTCCCTCCGGTTGGACATGCCTGGAAAACTTCACCAGTGAGGAGTCCAGGAGGTATCCTAATCAGATGCCTGAGCCACCTCAACTGGCTCCTCTCAATGTGGAGGAGCAGCAGATCTACTCCGAGCCCCTCCCGGATGACCGAGCATCTCACCCTGTCTCTTAAGGGAGAGCCCAGCAACCATGCGGAGAAAACTAATTTCAGCCGCTTGTATCTGCAATCTCATTCTTTTGGTCACTACCCAAAGCTCGTGACCATATGTGAGGGTAGGAACGTAGATCGACTGATAAATTGAGAGCTTGGCCTTCTGGTTCAGCTCTCTCTTCACCATGACAGACCGGAACAACGCCCGCATCACTGCAGATGCAGCACCAATCCACTTGTCTATCTCGCGCTCCAGCTTTCCCTCACTCATGAACAAGACCTCGAGATACTTAAACTCCTCCACTTGAGACCTCAACCCTGACCCGGAGAAGGCATTCTACCCTTTTCCGACTTAAGACCATGGTGTCAGATTTAGAGGAGCTGATTCTCATCCCAGCTGCTTCACACTCAGCTACGAACTGCTCCAGCGAAAGCTGAAGATCACGTTCTGATGAAGCCAACAGGACCACATCATCTGCGAAAGTAGAGACCTGATCCTCAGGCCACCAAAATGGACTCCCTCCACACCTTGGCTGCGCCTATAAATCCTGTCCATAAAGGTTATGAACAGAATCAGTGACAAAGGGCAGCCTTGGCGGAGTCCAACTCTCACTGGGAACGAGCCCGACTTACTGCCGGCAATGCGGACCAAGCTCTGACACCGGTCATACAGGGACCTAACAGCTAGTATCAGAGGGCCTGGTACCCCATACTCCCGGAGAACCCCCCACAGGGCCCCCCGAGAGACGCGTTCCAGCACCTTCTCCAAATCCACAAAACACATGTAGACTGGTTGGGCAAATTCCCACGCACCCTCCAGGATCCCCCTAAGGGTATAGAGCTGGTCCAGTGGTCCACGGCCAGGACAAAAACCACATTGCTCCTCCTGAATCTGAGGTTCAACAATCCGACTGACCCTCCTCTCCAGAACCCCTGAATAGACCTTACCAGGAAGGCTCAGGAGTGTGATCCCCTGTAGTTGGAACACACCCTGCGGTCCCCCTTTTTAAATAAGGGGACCACCACCCCGGTCTGCCAGTCCAGTGGGACTGCCCCCGATGTCCACGCGATATTGCAGAGCCGCGTCAGCCAACAAAGCCCCACAATATCCAGAGCCTTAAGGAACTCCGGGCGGATCTCATTCACCCCTGGAGCCTTGCCACAGAGGAGCTTTTTAACTACCTCAGTGACCTCAGCACCAGAGATTGGAGAGGCCAACCCAAAGTCCCCAGACCCTGCTTCCTCACTGGAAGACATGTCGGTGGGATTGAGGAGGTCTTTGAAGTATTCTGCCCACCGATCCACAACGTCCTGAGTAGAGGTCAGCAGCACACCGTCCCCACTAGTGTTGGTAGCGCACCGCTTTCCCCTCCTGAGGTGCCGAATGGTGGACCAGAATCTCCTCAAAGCCGTGCAAAAGTCTTGCTCTATGGTCTCACCAAACTCCTCCCATGCCTGAGTTTTTGCCTCTGCGACCACCCGAGCTGCATTCCGCTTGGACTGCCGCACCTATCAGCTCCATCTGGTGTCCCACAGGCCAAAAAGACCTGATAGGACTCTTTCTTCAGCCTGACAGCCCCTCCCTGGGCTGCCACCTTACCGTGGTGGAGGGGTTTGAGTGTCCCAATAATTCTAGGAGCTAAACTGTCCTTTTAATAATGAATCTTGAAACCATTAAAGACAGTGGAAAAGGGGAATTAAAAACAGTTACTATAGCATGTTAAGTCATTATAAACAGTGGAGAATTAGTCCAGGTAGATCTAGCGTCCTCGCCTACTTCTGTTGCTGAAAAGTGGTATCATCTGTTGAGCTTGTGATGTCCTAAACACAAAAAGTTGTCATGGAATCAATCTCATTATCTAAATTTGCTGCTTTCCCTTCTGCTATTTTGAGTTTGTCAAATTTAGCGACTTATTTATTCCTTTTTTACGCGTATACATATCTTGCACGATGCATTTCTGGTTTGAAACCCTGCAGGCTGATCAGTGAACGTCAGCTGCACATGTCATGGCACAACCATGCAACTATGTGAAGGCATTTTTCTCAACTCTAACATTGTGTTAGATGACAAAATGATCTAATCCATCTTTGATTTCTGTTTTTGTCTTGGATGATGACAGAGGAATAAGGTGACGGAAGAACAAGGGATCAACAAGCGACTGCAGCAGGAGCTTCTGGACAGGGAATCTCAGCAAATGTAAGAAAAAATAAAATAAAAAATTACTTTAGCCGTAAAACTTGAACTAGATCTTTTTTAAAAGCTGTACTTGAGTGTTCCTTTTCAATATTTTTAAATTCTTCACACCTCATTGCTGAAGAATGAAGGATCATCAAATCAACGCCTTTTCCCTTCGCTTTGTGGACGGAAAGCTAGAGGAGCACTACTCCTCAGAGAAGGAGAAGCGGAGCGGCGCCGCCTTCAGCTGCTGCGTCATCGTGCTCTTCTTCATCACAGCAATGGAGGTGTTTATAGACCCTCTGTGAGTCAGCGTCGTCGTTTCATCTGAAGCTTAATTTCAATACAAAAATCTGTAAAATTTAAAAAGCCACGTAAACATGCTTGGATGAATTTATGTGGCTATTTTTTGTTAGAAGAACCGTGTTTAATCGTTGTGTTTTTGCTCCAGATTGTTCGTGAACTATGTGACCTTTGCAGTTGGACAAGTGTTGTTGCTAATTCTCACCGTTTGCTCCCTGGCTGCTATCTTCCCAAGGGTGAGGAAGTAAAAAAACAAACATCTGATTTTGACTTAACTGGATAGTTCAGATCTTTTGGAGTAGAATTTGTGGATATTTTCTGTTGAAACTGGAGGACCTAAATTTTGAGAAAAGAAGTTTCTGACCTGATTGATAAGCTAACAGCTAGTATGTGCATGGCCTCGACCAAAGTGGTTTGAAACAATTATTTTTAAGAAATCCAAAGTTTAAAAAGAAAGCCTATTGGTTGCTGCTAAATTGTATTACAAACATTTATATTGTAAGTTTTACACAACTGCTTTATTTGAAAATAATATTTCTATTGGAAGGGCCCCGTATCCACAAGGAGTGCTACAGCGACCTGCTGCTGCGATGATAACCATATAATTGTATGTAAATAATAGTGTATTGTTAAATAATAGTGCTTTAAAGGTTTTCAAAATGGCTTTTGCTTGAACTATTGTGAAATGTTATTTTATTTATCTTTTATTTAATTACAAAATTTAAAGATGTTTTAGGACAGCTGCACTCCATGCTTAGACTAGCTGTTAGCTTGTCAATCTAGTTAGACATATAAACTATTTCTTCATACTGAGCCCATTCAATGAACTCGCTAAAACTTTCAAAGTCCAACTTCATGATGACTCACCTGCCATTTTAATTATTATTGTGATAGTTTTGCTTTTTGACCTTTTATCATATGCAAACTAGGATCCAAGATCAGTTTAATAACAAAAGTTGCAGGATTTTTTTTTCTTTACCACAATTTTTTTTTTCTCCCAGATGTTCTCTAAGAGATTGGTATCTTTCTCAATGTGGATCGATCGCACTCGGTGGGCAAGAAACACCTGGGCCATGGCAGCCATCTTTGTTCTAACCATGGCTGTTATAGCTGACATGGTGAGCGTGTGTTTAGAAGTTTCTCTTTCTGTCATGCATTTGACACCAAGGTAGGGAAGTGCCTGCAGTCAGGATTCTGGAATTCATTTGGGACCCACGTGTGTCATCGTTTCATGCAACCCTCCTGCATGGGCTCCTTTCCATTAGTGTGTTTCCACTTTCTACTCATGCAACTGTCGCTGCCTTTTACCTGTCTGACTACATGTTCCCACCGGGGTCCATTAGCTGTCTGTCTTGCTGCCTTCTGGCTCATTTGGCTCGGCCTCACGAGAGAAACCTGCTACACACTCGGCTGCTTCCGAGGTCTGGCATGTAGATGCTAAAAGTAAACATCAGCTTTAGTGGCTTAGCAAGAATGTAAGTGGCAATTGTACCGTTAGAAGAAGTGTCTAAAATTACAACCATTTGTAACATATGGAGTATAGAAATATGAATGCAGTCCATTGCAGCTAATTCCTGTTTTAAAATAGAAATTATTTTTATGTTCCCATGTGACGGAAGAATTTTTTCCTCTGATTCATGTGGGGGGGATTTCTCATGTGGCACATCTCTGAAAAACCATATATTTTTTATTATCTTTGATTTTATTCAGTCACTCTGAGTTTTTCATGCAGTCTGAACATGAAAATAGTCTCCTACACCGATCTCCTGCATTAGCTTCTGATGGAAAATAGATGGTGAAACTCTAGGATTTGAAAATCTTGAACGATCTACGTCACCCTGTCACTACATTCATGGCTCACCCATCTTGACTCACAATGGGGAAGGCTGTTGTTGGTTTAGTTTCCAGGAAACAGCAGAGAACACCTCAGCCAGTAGAAGCTAACTGTTAGCATTAGCAACTTCATCACACAGCAGAACTCCTTCAGGCTTGTTATTTGTGGAGATAAAACATCCATGTCGCAGCACAAGTCAGTGGTAGGGTCATGTTGCTGTTATTCAATCAGAGGCAAGATGTCCAAATACCAAGAAATAAGACTCTGTCGTTTTCAGCTCTCCTCTGATCTGGCATTCGGCTAGTTCCTGAAACAATCAATCAATCAATACTTTATTAATCCCAGAGGGAAATTAGAGTTTCAGTACACACAATTCAAAGATCAGACATAATGTACATGGGCAAGACACATGACAAGAACTGGTGACTGTGGTCATTCGCAACCCTGAGTCGTGCTGCCTTAATAGAGATAAGAGGGTTTATATGAGGATTGGTTCAGGTGGAGGGAAAAAAGGCACTTCAGAGTTACCCTCCACCGGGAGGGCAGCTTTGCTCTGCAAAAAACACCTCAGACAGCAACACATTCTCACTCCCAGCGCGTCAAAAACAAACGCTTGGTCATCCACCCTCCACGTCAGACCCTTGATGCCAAAAGTGCCCTTTTTCGTTACTTATGTGCGAAAAGGGTTTTTTTCCCTTTTGTAACTGCAGATCCCAATGCAGCGTAAAACTGACATGATGAGATGTCCGCAGCCAGGGCACCAAACAAGCTCATTGTACCTCACCCTAACCTTATCCTCTTACTTAACCTTCCCCTCACCCCTATCCTAACCTTAACCATCTTGCTAGCGAACACGTTAGTGATGTGTCGATCGCTCTAAAAGCCGGCTCTATGAAGTGAACGGAGGGAGCCGCCTCGTCATTGGTCGAGTTTGGACCGAGGCAACACGAGGGGGAGGTTTCAACTACCACGGTGGAGGTTAAAAGTAGAGGGTATTTGTAACCTCCCCCTCGCCAGATGGTATGTTCTAACGTTCCTCTTGGGCGGCAAATACGAAAATTCACAGTCAGAATGGATGGGAAACAAACGCTTGATCACAGTGAGAGTAACGTTTAGGTAGCAAGAGGGTTAAGGTTAGGATGAGGGAGAGGGGAAGGTTATAAATAGTGAAACATTACGGTTTAGGTGCGGTTAAATGAGCTGGTTCGGTGCCGCATCAGCGGATATCTCATCACGTCAGTTTTACGCTGCATTGGGATCTGCAGTTAGAAAAGGGGAAAACCCCTTTTCGCACATATGTAACGAAAAAGGGCACTTTTGGTGTCAGGGGTCTGACGTAGAGGGTGGCTGACCAAGCGTTTGTTTTTGACGCGCTGGGAGTGAGAACGTGTTGCAGACAGACAGATATGCAACAAACTTCAGACAACACAACACAAGTGTTCACTAGGTGGGATGGTGGGTTGGGACTAACCCCACTTCAGTTCCTGCAGCAACAATAAGCAGCGCATGTCACCTCAGTGTGGATAGGGGGAGGAGCATTTAGGGTTGGAGGGTTGCAGTGACCCTGGACGCTTCAGTGGCCTTCCCACAGTCCCGCCCAGGCTGGGATAGGAGACAGAGTTGAGTTGCCATAGCGACGGCACATTCCACATATCTTCTGAGGGGGAGTTTTCGTTGGAGCCTTGCAGGCTCAAGGGCGCCAGATTCCAATTAGTAATTGTTTTGGGGCCAGACAGAGATAATTTCCCCTCTGTCTTACAGTCTGTTGGTCCTCAACCTCTCAAAATCCCAATAATGGACGTTAATTTATCCCAATCCGTGCTGATTCGTCCACTCTATCCTTGATGGCATCCATCTTTTGTGCTAAAGAATGAATCTCCGCCAAAGTCCCAAGCTTACGATTTATCTCGACGATTATTTGAGTCTGTGAATTCACAGCGCGATGCAAACCACCTCTGAGCTCCGGGATCAGGCCAATATTCCTCGTCAGCTCGTTAATTTTCCGCTAAGCCAGGTAGCCTCCAAGGCCGCTCAGCAGGAAACCCGACATAATTGATCATTTCCCAGAACAAACTTCCTGGTTAAGCTGAAATCGCGATTATAGAGTTGAACAGTTAGTATGTAGCACATGAAATCACACAATCTTACCATCAAAAGGACTTTGTGATGTTAAATCAGAGATCTTGTATTGATAGGGTGCTTTTGTTCTACAAAAGTCTGATTTTGCACACAAAATATTTCATTTAAAACCACCAAATTAACAGAATTAGCAAGAAAAACCATTAACACATTCATATCAGCACTTTTACTAACTTTTCCATGTGGGTGATGTCATCTGTTTCATTCTGATGTCCTTGTTTTCTGTCATTTTCACTGCTGCAGTTGACTTGTGTGCCACCATCCCTTCGGGTTTCCAACAGCAGCTTTGGGCCCATGTTGGAGTCACTTGGTGACCGAGGTTGTGCAGAAAATCCTAAATATTACAGCTACATGGCCGTGATGTCCCTTATTGCAGTCGCCATGTTGGTGCAGGTCAGTCACCTGATCAAATTAGGCCTCATGATCCTGGTCGTCACAGCAACAGGAGCCGTTAACATCTACAGCTGGCGGGACATATATGATCTGTATGACTACATACAGTTTGCCTCCTTCCGGTAAGAAATTGATCAAATTTCATGCAGAAATTCACTTTTTTTGGACTTTATAGTTGTATTTCAGCGTATTTTTTCTTTCCTCAGAATGTCCATGGTGCCATCTAAGTATCTCATGACAACGATGGTTATTGTCATGATGATTGGGTTTTATTTCTTTGCTCGACATGTGAGTTATTGTCGTTTCGAATCAGAACTTTGCGCTAATACGTTTAGTTTGAATAACCTTTCACGCATGCAGCTGGAGCGACAGTCCAGGAAGCTGTTCCTGTGGAAGATCGGAGTGCACGACCAGAAGGAGAGGGTATTCGAGATGAGGCGTTGGAATGAAGCGCTGGTCACCAATATGCTGCCAGAACATGTGGCTAAACACTTCCTGGGCTCTAAAAAGAGAGATGAGGTACGTGATTTCTGCAAGCCTCTGTCATCGTAATTAAATGTGCAACATCGCCACCTTGTGGTCTGCTCCAAAAACATGTTGCCGAGTGAATGAGCAATGTTCGATGTATTGTTTGCAGGAGCTGTACAGCCAGTCTTATAATGAAATAGGAGTGATGTTTGCTTCCATCCCAAACTTTTCTGATTTCTACACTGAAGAGAGCATCAATAACGGAGGCATTGAGTGTCTCAGGATTCTCAATGAGATCATCTCAGACTTTGACAGCGTGGGTTATGGCACTGAACATAATAACATCACACCCGTGTTTCAGTGGCACCAGGATGCAACCAGTGTCTTCTTCTCCCTTTAGTTATTAGACAGAGAAGAGTTTCGGTGCATCACTAAGATCAAGACAATTGGAAGCACCTACATGGCTGCATCCGGACTCACCCCAGAGAGTAACACAAATGGATACAGCAGTCATAAGGTGCCGTCCTTTCACCTCATAGTTGTTCCAACTCGTCACAAGGGTTCATGCTTTAACCCATGGACGTAATTTTCACTTTAGAAGTGGGGGGGACACGGGGGGGGGGTATCTTTATAGTATGCGCTAATGGTAAACAGGCTTCAACACAAACGGTTGTTTTCCTCTTGGTCCTAGAGCTCAACCAGTGTCAATTTAATATAGCGTAATGTCGTTTTTGGATGGTAAAAAGTGCAGGGGTCAAAACTTGACTTTGGAAAAAGTGGGGGGGACATGTCCCCCCTGTCCCCCCCCCCCAAAATTACGTCCATGCTTTAACCCTTTGATGCATAATGGTCACTACAGTGGACAGGTACTCAAAATTGTTATTTATTTGTTTTTGCTATTAAGTACAGCTGTTGAAGACTTTATTTTATTTGAGCCCCTCCATTTGGACTTCAGTAAGCCAACCCAACATATTTCATGCTCAGAATGCATGCTGTCCACTGAGGTGGACATGTAATAAACTATTTGTAAATTATAAAATTTTACAAAAAATATTTGTTGAAATTTGTTTCATTCACACCTAAACACGAATGAAAAAAATTGTTTTTTCAAAAATCATGGTTGAAGATTTCATAATTCATGCATCAAAGGGTTAAGTTGTGATGATAAAAATGTTCCATACTGTCTGACAGCCAGAGGACCGGTCTCTGATAGAACGATGGCAGCACCTCTCTGATCTAGCAGACTTTGCCTTGGCCATGAAAGTGACGCTGGACAACCTCAACAAACAGTCTTTCAATAACTTCATGCTGCGCATCGGTCAGTGTGTGCTGGAATGTGTGTGTGTGTGTGTTTGTAGGTGTGTGTGTTCATCCCCTCCCGTTGTTTCCTCCAGGTATGAATAAAGGAGGTGTTCTAGCTGGAGTGATTGGAGCTCGTAAACCTCATTATGACATCTGGGGGAACACGGTGAACGTGGCCAGCAGAATGGAGTCAACTGGGGTGATGGGGAACATCCAGGTAAACGAATCTGTTCGTGACAAATCTGATCACAAGGAGAGTGTGTGTCAACACTCCACTGCTATTTTGGTCCACAGCCTGGTCACCAGTCGCATCGATTACTGTAATGCCCTCCTCTCCGGTCTCCCTCTAAAATCACTCAACAAGCTACAGTTAGTCCAAAATTCAGCTGCCCGGATAATCACCAAGACCTCCACTTTTGATCACATCACCCCTGTCCTGTAACAACTTCACTGGCTCCCTGTCAAATAATAATAATAATATAAGATACTTCTTCATGCCTTTAAAGCCATCCATAATCTCGCTCCCCCATATCTTTCTGATCTCCTCCACATTGTCACTCGCACTTGCTCTCTCCGATCATCATCTTCACCTTCCCTGTCTGTTCCTCGCACACGTCTCTGTACTATGGGAGCCAGAGTTTTCAGCCACTCAGCTCCAAAACTCTGGAACGCTCTAGCGCCTGACGTCCGCAACATAAACTCCTTATTAACCTTCAAGTCTCAACTCAAAACTCACATGTTCCGCCTGGCTTACTCGTTGTAACTGTCCTCCTTCCATCCACTCTACCCTTGGGAATTACTCTTAGCAATTATTTCTTGTTGTTTGTATTGCTTGCTGTTCCTTATATTTTGTCTTGTGCAGTGACCTTGAGAGCTTTGAAAAGCGCTTGAAATAAAATGCATTGTTATTATTATTATTAAAACAGAAAGTATTTGCTCTGAGGAACCACTTTTGATCGGATCTGTTCATTCGCCTGATCTTCATCGCAAGGCCCCCCTTTTAGCAGGAGGAATGAACCACCTTGGCTTTGCTATTAATGTTTTATTTATGCTCAAGAGCCTAATGTGTTCTTAATGCATGCCAGCAAACATCATCAAGACCTTTCAAAGACCCCCCAGGTGGGTGAGATCATGGGCTCATGGACGTAATTTTCACTGTAGGGGGGGGGGGGGGGGGGGTATCTTTACAGTATGTTTTAATGAGAAACAGGCTTCAACACAAACGGTTGTTTTCTGCTTGGTCCTAGAGCTCAACCAGTGTCAATTTATTGTTTTTGGATGCTAAAAAGTGCAGGGGTAAAAACTTGACTTTGGAAAAAGTGTGTGTGGGGGGGGGGGTGGGGGTGGGGCACCCCCCCCCCCCCAAAAAAAAAAATTACTTCCATGCATGGGCTTATGGCATAGGATATGTGTGAGACTAGGGTTAGGGTTTAGGGTAAGGGTTAGAAGAAAAGTGTAGCAACGTCATGATTGCCTTCACACTGAAGCAGATTTTCCATAAGTGGTACAGCCGTGTTGTAATAGGTCGTAATGAGCTTGGCAGATTAGTCCAGAGTGAAGAGGGCCTCGGTGACACATGTTTCCATTGTCAGCTGTCTCCCTTGCATGGGTTAGGGTCAAATAAGCTCCTCCTAGCTGTTCCGAATGCACGTTTAAAAAGCCGTTGAGAAAGGGCTTTCTCTGTCTGTACACCAAAGCTGTGGAACGCATTACCACTGCTAGTGAGGCTAGCACCAACAGCTAGCATTTTTAAATCACGCCTGAAAACTCACTACTTCAACCTAGCTTATATAACATAATTATGACCATCACTTACATCTGCACTGTTTAAAAATGGACTCCACAATTATTGACTTCCGTACTGTTGAGGTTCTTTTTAAAATGTTTTTTCTAATTTTTACTTCACCCTGTGTCTTATTGATTTTTAGCTGTTAGTTTTGGGAATTTTGTTGTATTTCCTTTTTATCTTTTATCTGTGTTCGACATGTTTGTATAACGCCGGTTTAATTAATCTAACATTTTTAGTGTACAGCGCCTTGTTTGGTTGTAATGCCTTGTGAATGCGCTTTATAAATAAAATTGGATTGGATTGGAAATAAGTGCACACGCAATATATAATTGGAAAGCTCATATATGGTCAGTGGAACGTGTCTTAGGTGGCAGTGAACACTGATTTTTTTAAACATTTAAACAAAATCTTCCCTGCAGACAAAACTGACCCATAAAGGCATAAAGACTCATGACATTAGCTGAGATTAATTCTCTAATTTCCCTCTGGGATTAATAAAGTAATTTTGAAATGAATTGAATTGAATTGAATTGAATTAACTGGCTGTTGCACTTTTCAGTGGAATCTGTGTTGATCCTGTCAGAATAAACGCAGAGAAAAAAATGTATGAAACAATGCCTGCATGCATTGTTGTCCGATAGTAAAATCAAAACTGAAACTCTACTCCTCGCTGTGCGTCCATCTTTTTAACACCTCCTCTCTTACCCATGGTGTCCCACAAGGTTCTGTGCTGGGGCCTCTGCTCTTCCTCCTCTATCTGCTTCCTCTTCAGCACATCCTGAGCTCCTTCAAAGGAATCTCCTACCATCTTTATGCAGATGACATCCAACTGTACATCTCCTTTAAGCCCCATGAGATGTCTAAGCTGCAGCTGTTACACACATGCTTAGACTCTATCAAAACCTGGATGGTGGGAGCTTTCTACAGCTGAATGAAGACAAGACTGAGATCCTCATCTGTGCCCCAGACAAGCTGGTTCCCAAAGTCAGAGACTCTCTTGGTCAGCTTGCTTCTCACACCAAACCTTCTGTCAGGAATCTTGGCGTGACCTTTGACCCAGCTCTCACCCTGGATTCTCATGTCAGTTCTCTTGTTGGCTCTTCCTTCTTCCATCTCAGGAACGTTGCTAAGCTGAGTCCCATTCTGTTTCGCTCTGAACTTGAGACAGTTCTCCACACCTTCATCTCCTCACGCTTAGACTACTGTAACTCTCTTTTCACGTGTCTGAGCAGAACCTCCCTGAACCGTCTACAGGTGGTTCAGAACGCCTGTGCTCGGCTTCTGACCAAGTCCTCCAAACACACCCACATCAACCCGCTTCTCCTCCAGCTTCACTGGCTGCCAGTCAACTTCAGGGTTCATTTCAAGATCCTGGTTCTGGTCTATAGGGCCTTACATGGACAAGCACCATCTTACATTGGTGATCTTCTCAGTCCCTACACCCCCAGCAGGTCCCTGAGGTCCAGTGACCAAAGCCTACTGGTTGTGCAGCACCAGGCTAAAGGTCAAAGGTGACAGATCATCTGCTGCTGTGGCCCCCAGACTCTGGACCTCTCTCCCCCTGAGCCTGAGATCAGTGGACTCAGTGGTCTCCTTTAAAAAGCAGCTGAAGACTCACTTGTTCAAGCTGGCTTTTGTATGACCTTCTTCACCTCTCTCTCTTTATTCTGCTCTCCCCACCTATTCCACCTTCCTCAGGATCCACTGATTTCCCTCTTTCCCATTCACTCTCTCTCTTTCTTAACATTTTTTATCACAATTGTCTATTTTTTGCTCATTTTAAAAATATTTTTAAACATTTTCTAAATGCTTTTTTATATTTTTACATTTTTTGTTTTTGTGAAGCGCCTCATGATTTTTATCTTGAGAGGCGCTATAGAAATGAACTTTTCTTCTTCTTCTTCTTCTTCTTCTTCTTCTTCTTCTTCTTCTTATCTAACAGCTGAAATGTCTCCTCAGCTGTCATACGTTTCTACAGGAGTGATTCATCACTAAGTCAAACAAATCAGTTGTGTTCATTCTCTAAAACATGCAGAAAACATGCCTGAAGCAGAATCCGGCGCTAGCACATCTCAGCTCCACTTAAAAGACTGACAGGGATAGGTCAGCCACTCTGAAGTTGCAAGTGCAATTTTCTGACCACAGAGGGGGCTAGGGTCTGAGTGACATAACATTAGTCTTGTAAAGGGTCACTTTAGCACATGTGCTTTTAAAACAGCAGCAATCCACTTTGGTCTTGATGCTGCTTGGACTAGCGGTTAGCTCATCAATCAGGTTAGAACTAAACTCAGTTTCATCAAACTGAGGCTGTTCCAAAAGCTATCTACTGCAGGTAAGATATTAATTGGTCATAACGTTTTGACAGAACTTCACATAAAAAGTTCAGACTTTATTCTTCAAACTGACTAACTTATTGATGATTAAACTTTTCCCCTAATAGTCGAAACACAAAATAATTTGCATATTGATTCCCTGTTTTTGCATGAAACACAGAAATTTGACACCATTGTATCCAAACTAACTGCACATACTCACAAACAAGTCCCCCGCTCAAACATAATTTGGCTTTTATTGTTAGGATGCTGCTCACCTGTGTACCAACACTTTGTGTTTTGCCTTGCTGTCTCCCTCAGGTGGTGGAAGACTGCTACGACATCCTGAAAGAATACAGCTTCCGCTTCATTCGAAGAGGGCCCATTTTTGTCAAGGGAAAAGGGGAGCTTCTTACTTTTTTCATGAAAGGGAGAGATAAACCCGGCTGTAACGGGGGTCCAGGGACCACAGCTCTGCCACACCACGTCCAGGACCATTGCTGACACTTTTAATCTGATTAAATGAGATCAGCATGCTTATAGACTTCAGCATAATATTGAACATGCTCCACCTCTCTCCTTCATGGTTTATTTTGACGAATAGTTCATTATTCTGTAGTTTAAGGAAACAGACACAGACTGGCTCAGCATAATACAGTTCTATGACCATCAGCTATGACTGTTATAGCCTTAAAGCGACATTTCAGATCAGATTTTATTTTGAAAAGACGTAAATAGTTCTAGAATATCTCGCAGAACGTCTACATTTATATTATTAAATGAAACTTCATGAAACTGTGTGTTGTAAAACCTGGAGTCTTCAATTTAAATTATTTGCCAATATTTGCACCTGGCTTGTATGTAATTTCTTTAATTTCAGATTTGCAAAAATAATCCATTCTGAATGTTTTTTCTTACATTGTTAATAATATTAGCTCTGATTTTCTAAGGTTTTTAGATGCCGTGTTTTTTAATTCTTAAAACATTTTTGTTTATTGCTAAATGTAAGTTAAATGTTAATTTCTTAATGTGCTACAACACTGTAGGAAAAACGTATCTGGTTAAGTTAACTCACTCGCTGCCAGCGTTTCTCACCATTTTTACTGTTTTTTAAGAGTCACAGAACGTTGCGCGCTAGCATGATGTCGACGCCAAAACAACCAAAACAAAGCGGAGACTCACCTCTTACATCAGGAAGAATCCGCGTGTTTCGAGCGTTATCCGTTCTTTCATAATCCGTTGTTGAATTGTGATCGGTAGAAGCTTTTCCGGTTCGCGCCTCACTTTTTTTTACAGCAGCGGCCCAAAACGATCTCCTAACACATGGATGTTCTGCTTCCTGATCACGTGACGTGTGCAGATTAAGATCGGCTTTAGAGCTGAGATGTTTGTTCTCACGGTGTGGGGGCTCGTCCGACGCCCACACAGTAAAAACATTGGCAGTGAATGAGTTAATGAACACTGTTTTTTTTTGTTTTTGTTTTGCCCTGACCAGATTAAATGACTGACACAATGGCTCAATGTTACGATTATCTGTGAGTTGATTGATTTGTTGACACATGCCTGAGCTCCTGCAGTCTTCTAACATTTCCCCGAAAATGAACTTGAACTTAATGTCCTCAGGGACACCAGTCAGGGAAATAGAGCCTGTTTGCTTTTGTGGAAGCATGCAGGTATTTATTTAATCAACCTTATAATTTCAAGTATGTTTGCCAAAAAAAAAACGTCCTGTATATTTCTGGTTTTTCTTCTTCACAAATGAATCTCATCAAAACAACCCTTTGATGGTACAGCGCCTTGTCTGGTTGTAATGCCATGTTGAATGCGCTTTATAAATAAAATGGTATGGTATGGTATGGTATGGTACATAATAAAGATTGTCTTTTAAATTTCATTCAGATTTTTTTTGTCACAAAAGAGCACAAAAGAAGGAAGCTGAGTATAAAGAGAGTAATCTAATAAAATATCTGGATCAAACTCCACAAACGGTTAAGGATATCCCAGAATAAACAATTATATTCATCAATTTGGTGTAACCCAGCAATAGGGTGGGAAAGGAAGTCATCTGTTGGAATATGTGGAGAGAGAGGGGGGCATGAGAAAATTAGAGGATCTAATTGAGAACAGAACAATTAAATCTTATCGGGACTTGAGGCTACAACGTGGATAGTTTGGGTAATTTATGGAGATATTTCCAAATAAGAAGTAGCTTGGACAGTTTAGTTAAGGAGTTGCCTGAAGAGGACAATGTTGTACAGCTCTATTTAAAATTAGCAGAAAAGTATCATTCAGCATCTATGTTTTATAAGATGGCAGCCAAAGTATTATATGGAAATTATGATGGCTTAAGGCATGTTTGGCAGAGGGATTTAAGCATATGGTTGGATGGAGATTCATGGCAAAGGATAATGTCCAATATGGGATGGTTTACCAGGGAAGCACGAGGAAAGCTGCATATAAACGGTGTCGAAACTACTATATCTAAAACTGTTGCACTGTTACATAGAGCAAAAGGGTTGCTTGATAATAATTCACTATATTTGTTATATAACTCACTGATCATACCGTACCTGAACTACTGCATTGAAATCTGGGGAACAACCTATAAAACTTACACAAATTCCATTTACATCTGACAGAAAAAAGCAATAAGAATAATCACAAGGAGCAACTACAGAGATTCGTCCAATCCATTATTTATAAAATTAAAAACACTAAAATTCTATGATCTGGTGGACTACAATATTTTAAAATTTATGTATAATGCAAACAAAAGGAATGTACCTGCAGGATTAATGAAAAGATTTTCAAAAAGACATAGCAAATATGATTTAAAAGGACATGAATTATTTAACAAACCTAGACTCTGGATACTCATAAAGGAACATTGTGTGTCCTTATATGGAGTTCAATTGTGGAATAAATTAAATACTGAAATCAAGAATGCAAAAACAATATTGACTTTCAAAAAAGAGATGAAACATGAAATGATTAACCTATTTAGATCCGTTACATAAATGTGTGAGGGAAGTGGGGTTGGGTGGATGAAAGAAAATAAATAAATAAATAAATAAATAAATAAATAAATAAATAAGGAAACAAGTCTATGTATTCATTTGTGTGTATATGTATGTATAGATGTCTATAACTTTATGCTTCTCTCTGTGTAACTCGTTTTCTCTTTTTTTTCTCGATTCATGGCTTGAGATTGTGTGGGACAACCAGTCCAGGAACTATATTGTTCAATTTTTTTTTTAAGAATCATGATTGTTTCATTTGTATTAATGTTATTTTAGTTAAAAGGGGCAGATAACATAAGTTTTTCTTCTTTCTGTCCCCTTTTTCATTTTGGCTCGTAGCAATTTTTTTCTGTATTTTTATTTTAATGTCAATAAATGAAAAATGAAAAAAAAATTATAATAATAAGCGGACACATTATAAGATAATCCATTGATATTATTTTACACCGGATCATCTTTATTAAATGGGTTTAATGAAGAATAATTTATGCTGGAAATGTTAAAGGCAGGAAGGTACTTTTATTCATTCTATGTGGTCATGCACATGTTCAACCTTTTTGGAAAAAAATATTGAATACAATGCAAGAGTGGCTGGATATGCTGCTCCCGGAAACTGCTCGACTTTGTTTATTAGGAGACTCGTCGTGTGTACCGAGCATATCTACAACGGCAGGGGCCCTGGCCCTTACAGGTTTTGTTTCAGCAGCTAAAGTCAGAGTTTTGAGGCACCTGTTTGCAGAGACTGGATAATAATGATGACAGAAATTGCATCTTATGATTATAAATTGCTAAAATGAAGGGAAAAAAGACTCGTATTTTGAAACCTGGAATGAATTTTTCTTTTTTATTGGTAAAAAGATATAAAAGTTGTTGGACAGCATGTTTTGAAATTATTATGAATTGTGGTTGTGTGTGGTTTTGAGCTAGCCTGTGCTGTAAGGGGGTGGGTTATTTTGGTATTTTGTTTTTGTTTGTATGTAAAAATTTGGAAAACTTAATAAAAAACTTAAATAACAAAAAAATTTCATTCAGATTTTGTAGAATGAAAGAATATATTAACTGACACTTTTTAAATGTTATTGTATATGCATTTTTACGTTTTCAGATTATCGTATTTACAATATTTAAAACCACACCTTTAGGTGTAGTAAGAAATACAGTAGAAGACATGGTGGGTATACTAGTTTTACTTTTTAACTATGCGGAGTATATTTTTGCTAGCTGAATATCTTGTGTATTTTATTTTGTTCTCCATCTTAACAACATAATGTTTTAATGTCATGTATCACATTTTCTGTATATGTAAGAATTTAAGCATTTTACTTAGATAATAAAATCATCACGTTACTGTCTGTATGTACATAAATGACCATTTGAAACACGATGAACTTTTTTATTTTTCTGCCTTCATATTCGGCCATTATGTAACTGGAGAGATTTCAGGTAACTATTGAAACTGGGTGTTTGTACATCACTTGATTCTATTTTAATTTATTGTATTATTTATTGTTACTTTATTTATGTGTATATTTATTTTTATTTAACAATAATAATAGTATCGATTCTGCAGATAAAAACTCATTTAAGGGTTATTTAGAAATTTTCTTGATTTTAATTATTACGTATAATTAAAAAAAGAGTCCAAACTGCGCGATGAATAAAATAAAATAAATTGGGGAGTTTTGCGCCGGACGGTTGTTATTATAATTCTACCCGGAAGCATGGCAGTGTAGGAATTTCCGTTTACGTCATTGCGTCAGGACTCCATTAGAGTTGCAGCTGTTTTGAGAGAAACATCAACAAAAACGGGCTAACTGGCAGTGCGCTCTGGACGCAACAACTAGGCCTTGAAGTCTGGAAGCGTAACCTTTATTTCCCACCCGGAGCTCGGCCGTTTTCTAACCACGGCCGCTCTCGGTGAGGAAACTCTGGCCTCCGCTTCCTCCTCCTCCGACTCGGACACCGGCGGAGCGTCGCCGCCCCCGCGGAAGAAGCACCGAGCCTCGGCGGCGGAGGGAGCAGGAGAGCCCGGGGCTTCAGCAGTTCTAACAGGCCTCTCTGGTGTTGTCTTGGGACTTGCTGCTCATTCACAAACCACATCGGCCATCCATTTTAATCGTAGTGTTGTGAACAATCTCCACGGCATCATGCAGTCAAACGGGGCAGGACAGGAACAAGAATCCTCGGAGCTTTCCTGCCTTAACAGTGCTCAAAACGGGGAGTCATCCTCGGCCGGTGGAAGCCACTCCAACGGGCTCCTGTCCAACACGGATAACAGTAACGGCGTCGGCACCAGTAATGGCTCTTCAGCGGGGCCCTGCTCGGGCACCTCGAGCTCGGAGGTCGGCTCTTTGAAAAAGAAGAAACGGCTATCGCAGGCGGAGGAAGATGTAATACGATTAATAGGGCAACATCTCCACGGACTGGGGCTAAAGTAAGTTTCTGAGATATGTCAGTCTTGAAAAAACTTCCGCAGACGTTTGATATCCGCGCATACGAACTAAAGTGGCGTTTATGTCGCTGGTGGTTCGTGTGAAACTGCGATGTTGCAGGTAGTTAAGGCGCTATTAGAGCGCTTGACAGACACAAACATGGGGGGATGGGGTAGTAAGTTAGCCGGAGAGCTCGCAGTTGGTGGACAGAAGGGGTCCATCTTACACAATACCAGCGTCGCCGAGCTGTTCATCAAACATTTATAAAAGCACAAAATAACCTTTTTAGATCCCGCTCGTGTATGATGAAAACAGAGTGCGTTTTGTGACGGGTACGCCATAACAAGCTAACAAAAGATGTGATTTTCGCCCTGGATGGATAAAAGCCATGACATCATCCAGCGTTGATTCACAGAAAACGGGAGACTTTTAACTTTTCCAGCGCTGTTTAGTTAAATTAAACAATAAAATGAAAACTAGCAGGTTTTACGTGTAACATTTCAGCAGGATTAGCGAGGTCGGTGCGTACATTTATTTATTTAATTTAGCGGTTGCGCAAAAATTGCGGTAAATTTTTAAGGTTACTGTATGGATTGTTGTTGTTTGTTCTCACCTTGGCTGCAAAATAGTTACGTGTTCGCCTCATTTGTGTTTTCGAAGGCATTTAAATGAGTCGGTGATGATATAAACGCTGTAATAACGTCCCCCCCCCCCCCCCCCAATAATGCGCATGTTCATCATTTTAAGCATAAATTTAACGTCTTTCACTCCCGATCGTTGTCCTTTCCCCTCGGATCAATGCCTTATTCCTCCCTCATCACACGGTGTCAGCAGCCAGTCATGACCCGTGACGTGCGTTTATTCCAGCATGTTTAAAAACTGCACCTTGTGGGCGACATTCGTCCTGAAATGAGCAGAATCGGATGGTTTGATGGCGGCCGAGGAATGCGCTCTCCTCCAGCTGTTTTAGATGGAAACGCTGTGCTTGGATCTAATTATAGCCTGGTGGGGCTTTCAGCAGATGTATGTGTGCTCATCTTTTTCAGAAAACAGTTGCGGTTGCTGTTCTTCATCGCTGCGCCTCTGTTGATCTGAGGGAGGACGCAGTCATTACACGGTTTTATATAAAACCTTGCTGGATTGAGTCAGTGGGGGGGGTGAGATGGAGAATACATGACATCCTGGTATGAAACAGAGCCCCTAGATTTCAGCTGTGGAAATGCAAGAGATGGATCAGTGGAGCAGTCAGCTGGATGAAAAGCTCAACACAGAGCTGCTGCGCCACTTTATTGATACCTGAGAATGATGTCATTGTACTGAAGGTGTTACCCACCTCCTTCACCCCCCCCCCCTCAATCGCATCCTCATTTTCATTATCTGGCAGAGACGTCTCAGCAGGCCTGTTTCTGGTGAGTTTAGCCAAGAGCTGGCGTTCGGACAGATGGTTCACGGTTGATGGGCTGAGAGAGGGTGATGTCAGACGCTGAGAGAGCTCGCCTCATGTTAATGACCCCCCTACCATCCACAAGTCGTGATCTGATCTTGACACTACTGCTCTGGGTTGGTACAGATGCTGCCGCCAGCTCGTCAACAATAGCTAACCTTTAAATTAAATGCACTAAAATCTCTCCGGTGATGTTAATATTCCGCTTTAAAATGGCCTCTGAGTTGTGATTACACGCTGAATGCTGACAGTTGTTTAATGTCAGAGTCGTTCTCTTATTTTGTTTATTTTAATGTTTTCCACCGTCTTGTGTCTGTACATTAGCGTGACTTTGTGTGGCTCTCTTCCCTCCCTGCCTGTGTTGTCTGCAGTCAGACGGTGGACCTGCTGATGCAGGAGTCGGGCTGCAGACTGGAACACCCCTCGGCTTCCAAGTTTCGCAACCATGTCATGGAGGGGGAGTGGGACAAGGTGGGTCTGGTTTAGCACAAGTGCAAGCATTTCTGGCAGTTTCTTTTGAGTTTGTTGTCAAAACAAAACAAATGTGATTTCCATGAGACATTACTGTAGCAGATAGGGATGGGTACCTTTGACATTTGAATCGATTCGGTACTAATTCCCGGTACCTAGGAATCGATACCGGTACTTAACGGTACCAATTTTAGACACTTTTGTTTAATATTTTAATTCTCTTTTTTAATTAAATATATATTTTTCTCAATACATAACAATATTTGATAAATATCACGATAAATAACATACAACTGTTTGTATTTTAACATTGTCCTTGTAGTTTTATAAGCTGATAACTAAACTGAAGCAAACATCTTTACTGTGAACTAAATTTACTGTGTATCTTCATTCCTTTTGCCGTCCTTTTTCTTTGATTTTTCCTACTGGGAAGTTAGAATTTCCGAGGAGAAAGCGAACGCACCACTAGCTGGTAACAATGGTGGCAATGGAAGCTAACATATCAAGCTAAGGTTATCTCAAACAGTTTATTTAGCTGCTGGAGCAGATTAAAACGATGATGCCTCACACTTAGATCGTTGTCGCTGGTTTCATCTTCACCCAATCACCCGTCGCATTTAGTAAAGGGAAGCCAAACTTTAGAGCGCGTTCATGTTCTTCTAGTCGGAAATTCGAAGTTCCGAGGAGAAAGCGAACGCACCACTAGCGGAACGGAAGCTAACAAATCAAGCTAACGTTATCTTAAACATTTTATTTACCTACCGGAGCAGATTAAGATGAGGATGTCTCACTTACATGCGCAGCTGTCCAGGCGAGTTCTCGTTGTGAAGGATGGGTACCGAAACGAGGCACCGTTTCAAATGACGTGAATCGGTGCTCGGTCTGTACCTTAAAAAGTACCGAATTCGGTACCCATCCCTAGTCCACCACATCCCTTACCTCGACTTCACACTTTACTCGTGGGATTTTCTGCACGCTAGTCTGCATCAGAATCTGAGTTACAGAGCGGATTCTCCGCCATCCTCATCGTTGGAGTCGCGAGATCACAAAATCTCTCGAGACTTTAAAGGTTACAGTATGTTTATGCCACCTGCAGAAGAAGAAGGAAATCGTGTTTGATAGCCCTGTTTGATATCATTTATAATGTTGTTCCTCTCCACTGCCATGAAAAGCCATGAAAAACTCTCAAACGATGCAGGGAGTAAATAAGCTGCTAGGTCACTTGTACCGGTGTAATCTACAACATTTATTTTGAAATATTACCAGAAGTTTTACACTGAAACTTTGATTTCCTGTCTAGCCCTATGCTAACTGCAGAAATGAACGTTTAGCAGAAGCGGCTCGCGGCATAAATGGAACAAATTTTCTCCACTTATGTGGTTCTGATATAAGGCTGTTGCTGTAATTGGGAAGTGAACTGGGCTGGGCCAAACTAGGAGAATATTAAGATTTTCTGAGGGAAAGAGAAAAACAATTGTCTACCTTTCAGAAGAGGAACTGGCAAAAAACTACATGGAAAATATGTGAAAATGTTTGTTTTTATCCCCAAATTGAACAAGTTTACCTGGATCTTAAAAAGCAGCTCAGATGATGAAACTGCAACTATGATTCTGATAACAAGCTAACTATTTGAACTAGCTCCTCTAAGATAACCGGCTAGCAGAGCTTCTGACTGACAGTTTATGTGCAGCAGCAAATCAACTATCCTGATTAACAAGGTTATAAAAGCCCATAAATGAAAAAATCACTTTGATGTGTGGGGGAACTTTTCCAGGCCCTCTTTAGCAGGGTGGGACTGGGAGGAGAGTGCTGTAGCCTTTTAGCTGGAAGCTAACCGGAGCCTGGGGCTAACATCACCACCCGGTGGAATACTAGCGACATGAAGGTGGGTTGGTTCACCGGTACGTGTCGGAGTCAGCCCGGTAAAAATGCTTAACGACACCGAGCAGACTCGCGTTCACGTTTGAAAGCAGCGCTGATTCCAGAAACATCAGCACAAAGTGCGTTCGTTGCTCTGAGCCAGCATGACGAACAAGGGAACGGCGCCGCTAACTCAGTTCGGGTGTTGCTTTCCGTCCGAAGGGTCTACGAAGGGGGCGGGCGTATTACGTTAATGGACCCATCTGATTGGCCGCATATCAGAAGGACTACATTTGATTGTTCGAATAATACTTCCGCGTAAAAAACAGAGCTGGTTTACAAAAAGTTGATGTATGACACGGATGGAAATGTCGGAACCAAACATTTATCGCCGTTTTTGACGTGCTTTGCGACGGGCCTATCGCACGTCCTGTTATCCCGCTGACGATCATTTTTCGATATATTGTGCAGCCCTAATTTCCACCTTTTGCCTCACCAGGGTTTCCCCCAGCGCTGTAAAAGCCTGGTGGCCCGCCAGGCTAAGTGTCATGCCCCGCCCCCCTCCCCGACCCTACCGTGTCCGCTGACCCGAACGGCGCAACGCAACTAGAGCCCTCCATCAGCTGGTACTGGTGAGAAACAGCAGCAGAACGTGTGCCCCCCCCCCCCCCCCCCCGGCCGTCACGGAGGATCGCTGCGAGACGGAGCCCCCCCCCCCCCCCCCCCCCCCACGGCCGAAGCCGCCAGACTTGACTCATTTTCTGGGGGAAACCCTGCACACTTTACCTAAAACGAACCAAACCATGACATCACTGCCAGGATCTGTACCGTCACATCCCGAGTAGAGATGGCTCCATTTTTCTGTTCTTTCATTTCGTTGCCAGATTATTCTAGAAGAGCTTAATGCACATAATCCAGATATTTATGCTGTGTAACTTGTTTATTATCAGTTGCTTTGAGTAAGACGTTTTAGAACAAACATAGTAGTTTCATACGTTTTACTTTAATAATGAAGTCTCTGTATTAGAGCTACTTTCATTACTTGATAAACAATTTAGTAATTCTTAAATAAAATATTCAGATATTTAAAAAACATTGAAGATTGTTTTTATAAAACACCAATCAGAATACCCGTTTAAAGCGAGTCTGGAGAGTTTGAGACGTGTGAAATTCTTTTGACGGATTAT
>NC_091742.1:27252667-27255167 GCF_043380555.1 Nothobranchius furzeri
TGAGGAAACATTTTTGTCACATAAGTAAACAAACTTCTAATTATGTCAAATAGGGATGCTCCAATCCAGTCAAGTGATTGGATATTGGGCCTGATCACGTGACTTTAAAAGGATCCGATCTGGGTGGAAAAGATCGGTTTAACCTTTTTAAAACAACAAACATGACTTTTTTTTTAGCTCGTCCTAGGGCTGGGCGATAAATAGGAAATTTGTCGTTATTGAAATTTCTGACTCTTAAGCCGGGCGTACACTGTGCGACTTTTTCGAGCCGATTTTCCAGTCGTGCGAGAATCCACGAGATCGGGGCGAGTTTTGCGCCGAGCGGTCGTGTAGTGTACGGGGGTTACGAGAGGCGATTAACACCACGTGACCAGCTACCCATCAGCGGTCGTGAGCTCGCACGGACTTCTGGCGTGTTTAATATTTCGCTCGTCCCTCGTGAGGGTATCGCACTGTTGAAGCGGCGCTGCGAGCAGCTGCGACCCAAAAAGTACCAGAACCGCTCACGGCGCATGCGCAATCCTGCATCAGCACCGCTCGCCCGCTATTTCCCTAATAACACACGCTGTTCATTTTTATTTCTACGCGTTTTTTTACTCACAAAGATTGTCAAGAAAGCGTGTTTGTCGTGTTCGTGTCAAACTAAACTGATCACAAAACACCGATTTACTTTCTTTATTTTGTTTTCCTCATCCAACCCCCATAAATCCCTGTGTGTCCTCCAGCAGCACTCCCGAAGGACAACAGGCAAAACACGACAAAAAAGTCTGACGTGTTGAGTAAAAACTGCTATTTTTAGCATATTTTTAGGTCCGACGTGTTGCTACCAGACGAACAGTGTGAGCAGTCAGGTCGCATCCGAGAACTGGGTCGTACAGTGTGAGCACATGACTCGTGAGATCTGCCCTGAGAGGAAGTCGTACAGTTAGAGCTGAAGCTGAACGCTGCGAGTGAAAAAGTCGCACAGTGTACGCCGGGCTTTATCGGGATAGTTCTCTGGGCGGGGGGGGGGGGGGGGGGGGCAGTGGCACAGGAGTTAAGTGCTCGCCCCGTAATCGGAAGGTTGCAGGTTCGAGCCTTGCTAAGTTTGTCGCTGTCGTTGTGTCCTTGGGCAAGACACTTAACCCACGTTGCCTGCTGCTGGTGGTCGGAGGGACCGGTGGCGCCAGTGCTCGGCAGCCTCGCCTCTGTCAGTGCGCCCCAGGGCAGCTGTGGCTACATCGTAGCTCATCCCCACCAGGGTGTGAATGTGTGAATGACTGTGTTGTAAAGCACTTTGGGGGGTTCCAGAACTGTAGAAGGTGCAATATCAAACACAGGCCATTTACCATAATTCTCCCCATGTCAATAAATTTGATGATAAAGAAATAAAAATGTGTGTAGGTCGGCAACATTCAGGTCCCTTTAACGAGCCGTACCACCTGGAGTCACGTAAAAATGTGACTCCACGTAATACATGTGACCGCCCCACAGTGGACACCTTCTGTTTCTGCGCATACGCGTAGTTTTCGTCCATTTATCGTCATCGAGGTGAAATCCTCAACATATCTTGGGTCATATCGCCCGGCCCTAGCTCATCCTGAGATAAATATTTTCAAACGGAATAACGATAGCTTAGTTTTAATCTCAACAAGTTTCTCTACATCGGTGGTGCCCAATCCTGGTCCTGGAGGGCCCGGATCCAGCGTGTTTCAGTTTAACCCTGTTTCAACACACCTGATTTCAATCAGCAGGTGATTAACAGGCTTCTGCAGAGGCTGATGAGCTGCTGCACAGGTGATTAGTAAAGACCCTCTAAAGCGTGCCGAATAGTGGCCTTCCAGGGCCAGGATCGGGCACCCTTGCTCTACAGCAATATTCTCTTTTTCTTGGACTAAAACATCACAATGTCACATGATTTACGGCAGGTGGGGATTCAGGCACCAAGGTGCAGCTGTTAGCTAGCAGGCTAAAGCAGAGCTAAAATGTCTTCTACTTGGGTGTATATTAAACCGAACAGCAGAGGCAGAGCAACAGCCATTTATGTGTTCACGTTAGGCCGTTAGTATGCTGGAAAAGACCGCTGCATGATACACCGCTTTCAGAACAAACTATTTTCTCTTTCAGCTTTACCCTTCAGGCGTCAAATTAGCCAATCGCCGGTCTCCATTAAATCCCAGTTTGCCACTAAAAGTCCCCGTACACAGCGTCAACTCCGACAAAAACACGGAACAAGCCGGCAGAGAAAGATATGCTGATAAAGAGAAATTGCAGTCATAGGGATGGGTACCTTTGACATTTAAATCGATCCGGTACTAATTCCCGGTACCTAGGAATCGATACCGGTACTTAACGGTACCAATTTTCGATACTTTTGAGTGTTTATTGTTTTAATTCTCTTATAATAAAATATATATTTTTCTCAATATATAACCATATTTGATAAATATCACGATAAATAACATACAACTGTTTGTATTTTAACATGGTCCTTGTAGTTTTATAAGCTGATAATTAAACT
>NC_091742.1:27260167-27300167 GCF_043380555.1 Nothobranchius furzeri
ATAAGAGTTGGTCTCTCTCCGAGAATAATTATGAATTTAACAACGATTACTGCCTGATGACATTTTCCCACATCTGCAAAGCTCACTGGAAGGACACAAACCGAGGACAATATTTTCCTGATATAGGGTTTATTACTCAAGTAAGGGTAAAAAAGTATCTGATTAGAAGGCTACTTGAGTACTGAGTATCATCTGATCTAATATTTTTAAAATGATGACATCAAACAGACAAAAAATAAGAAGTTATGGGCAAATATTGGTATTTTAAAGACTAAAGGGGGAAATGTAAACAAATAAACAACATAATTACAAAATAACACATTTTAGGCAAAATTTAGACACAAACTGAGGACATATTTCCTGACATACAGGGTTTATTTAGTTGTCTCAAAATGTAGCACGTTTAAAAAAAATACCGCGACAATACCGAAAACCGTGGTAATTTTGGTCACAATAACCGCCAGGTTACATTTTCACACCCTGACAACCCTAGTATGTAAGTAAAATACTGTGTATGATCCCAAGTGTCCATTCTGGTAAGGATAGAAATTTAACAATTTTCTTTTGTGAAATCTAGTGAATGATGCTCTGATCAGCATCAATACGTTCATCATATACAGTATGGTCATTATCAATTGTTTTACTGGACAAAATCTGTGTCCCGTGTCCTTTAGCCCTAAAATAAATAATGTTGGCGTGAAACTCACTCCAGTAGCTCAGAGTACACGTGTGACATATAATTTCATTTGGTAAAGAATAACAGTCCCCTTCATTTTATAAAACTAAAATCTAGGGGTGCTCCAATCTGACCATTTGCTGTTCAGGAGATCATAATCGGTGGGGAAAATGAGATTTAACAATTTAAAACGACAAACAATAGTTTAGTAGTTTGGATGTATTTTTTAATGAAAAGCAATGGGAGTGTAATAAACACGTGTAATGTGTGCAAACTGGGCATTTAACGAGGTGGAAAAGGTTAGTGCTGCGTTCAACACTGGAAAAAAAAAACTGACCCTGCTTAGTTCGCTGCAGCATTTGAGCTAAGCTAGCCCGTACTAAAAGATAAACCAAGAAATGGTCTCCGGAAAGCAAAAATTCCAAGATAATTGAGCATTATCACACTCGAGGTCGTGCGTTGTTGCTGAATATCAGCACTGGTGTGATTAGGTCGTAAGCACGAGGCCGCAGATAATCACACCAGTGCTGATATTCAGCAACAACGCACGACCTCGAGTGTGATATTGCTTTTATACAACAGTTCTACCTGCTCATTTTATTTTAATAACAACAATAAGCAACAACAGATTATGTTTTTTTCATTTATTTTATTATTTATCAGGCTCCGCCAACACAAATAGTCCCAACACGAAACGGAGACGCAGACAGGGCCATTGCTAGGCAACACAAACATTTTCCACAAAGCACAGATACTTTGTATCATTTACGATTATCTGAATGTTTCCGTGTGACTCCTTTGAAAACGTTGTTAGCTGATACAAACTCTGGGTCCTGCATTAAATTCCATGAGCGGCTCACCGGCGGCTCCAATCCCGCCCGAAGTCCGAGTTAGCTGCTGATGCTGTAGGGCGCCCCAACCTTTCTCAGTGGCCTAGTGGTAGAGCATCCGCCCTGAGACTGGGAGATCAGGGGTTCGACTCCTGGTCGGGTCACACCAAAGACTTTGAAAAAATGGGACCCAATGCCTCCCTGCTTGACACTCAGCATTAAGGGGTTGGATTGGGGGGTTAAACCACCAAATAGTTCCCGAGCGCGGCTTGTCTGCAGCTCACCGCTCCCCCAGGGGATGGGTCAAATGCGGAGAATAAATTTCGCGCACACACACCTGTGTGTGTGACAACTAATGGGACTTTAACTTTAGCTGTCCGGATCGATCCATTATCCATTGGATATTTTAGAGATTGAGCCAAGTCTGAAAGCAGTTCAGAGCCCAGGCTGTCTGCCTCACAGTGCTCACTTCCTTTTTGCTCTTCTCTAATTCGTCGAGGTGCGTTGTTGACATGTCAGCACACCTGGTTTGCTCTGATGTATTCGGTCCGCTTTCTTTCCCTTCAGTGTCAGAGTCTGATGACCATTCATGTTGTAGATCGAATGTTATCCGAGGAAATACGTCCATCTTTGCTGTGCGAAGTCGGTCAAAATCCCAAGAGTTAACGGAAGTAACGTTAATGATTAACTGAGAACACCTGCGCACAGCGGAGTGATACTGTTTTGGGCCATTCCCATCTGTACCGGGTCGGCCCGGGCCGGGTAGCGTAGGTTGTTTACATATCTGGGTGGTCTGGTATTTTTCCGGGCCAACCAAGGCTCATTCTCAGCCCTCTTCTCGAGGGGGTCTGCTTCAGGCCGACCAGGGCCAACACACCCACTGCTGACAGCAAATTCACACCTTCCATTAGAGCAAGCCTCTGATTGGTGGGTAGAATCAGCCCACAAGGGCTTAAGGCAAGGATGTGTGGAATCAACCGGGCCAGGCTGGGGCCGACTGGGGCTACCCGGCCCGGGCCGACCCGGTACAGATGGGAATGGCCCATTTGTAAACAGTCCCAGTGCAGTTATAGTCCAATATCCGCACTCTTGGAAAGTCCCATGACCAATCATATCACTCGGTCGGAACTAACTGTTGTATAACATGATATTAATGACGGTGGATGAGC
This sequence comes from Nothobranchius furzeri, assembly GCF_043380555.1. NCBI lineage: Eukaryota > Metazoa > Chordata > Actinopteri > Cyprinodontiformes > Nothobranchiidae > Nothobranchius > Nothobranchius furzeri. The sequence continues at coordinate 27,262,843 of NC_091742.1, forward strand.
GTCTGTGGTTGCAAATGTCAGTTCTACAGTCTCCTTGGGTCGTGGTGTGATCTCCTTTCTTGTCCTGCTTTTACAAACGCAGCAGCTCTACAGGTGTTTTGTAGACAGCTGCATGATACACCGCCTTCAGATCAAACTATTTTCTCTTTCGGCTTTACCCTTCAGGCGTCAAATTAGCCAATCGTTAAATCCCAGTTTGCCACTAAAAGTCCCCGCACACAGCGTCAACTCCAACAACACGGAGCAAGCCGGCAGAGAAATATATGCTAATAAAGAGAAATTGCAGTCAGACTGCAAAACATCTGGGTTCCTTTGACTCCTGCAGCACCCAGGCTGTTAACAGATGTTTTGCAGTGAAAGTTCGCCTGCTGACCTGGCGCTCTGTGCCTGCCCTATCACAGGAACACCAATCACTCGATGCACCCACATATAGAGAGATTAAACTACTTGACTTATGAGCAACCAGACTACTTTTAAACGTATTCAGAATATTAGCATGTTTTTTTATCTATGTGTTTCACAAACAAGTGAAAGTGAAATTTAAAGGACAACTTGGATGTGTTTCCCTTTTTTCTTATGTTAATACTTTTCTGAAAAGTAACTGATCGGGACTCTGTGACATTGAAGCAGTTGACATAACTGCAAAAAGACGTGAATGAAGCATCCCTACTAAAAACCAAAATCTTTGTAGACTAAAACTTTTTTAGTTTCAGTCGACTGACTAAAACCCAAAATCATTTTTATCCAACAGACAAATAAAACTAAGATGCCAAAAACGTCAGTCTGCAATGTTTGTTTATTTTCCTGCTAGGCAAAAAAAACCAAAACATTTTCACCTGTGGTGTTTTATTAAATAAATCAAGTTTTTATCTGCAACCCTAGGGAGTGCACCTGTGGGATCTTCAAGATCGGGTGCTGGTGAGGAAGTACCAGGGTGTGACCCAGGGCTTCTACACCATCCACTCCTGCTTTGGAGGACACAATGAAGACTTCATCGCCAGTGGCAGTGAAGGTACTGTCAGCATGCTGCTGTGGTAAATAGGGGTGGGCGATATAGCCTAAAATCTACATTGCGATATCCTTTGAAAAATGTGCGGTAACGGTATATATTGAGATATATGACTTTCTTTTGTAATATATGTCAAAAACGACTGTTTCTAAACATACTCACATACCAGATACATTGCAGCAGCAGAATAAACACACTTGAAACAGTATAAAACACCATTTTAAGAAATTTTATTGTGCAAAAATCAAAAAGCTTTACGAGTAATATTAAAGATGTGTAACAGATCTTTTTCCAAATAATGGAACACACCATTCTTTAATAAAAAATGAAATTTTGGATATTTTAAATAAAAATACAAGTAAAAGTTGGCAAAACACAAAAGTTTTTTAAATAAAGTGGAAACCTCGTAACGTGGATCGAGTTTCTTAATCATGTCCCGAAAGCCGCTTTTCTCCACTGTAAGAAACGGCACCACGTCCTTACGCAGGTACGTGGTAAAGGCATTTGTAATATCAATCCACCGTTGATTATTTCTCTCATACTGAGTGCCTTTAGCAAATGCTTGTAAAATATCCATCTGCTGGTGTGTAAGACCACCTTTTTTCTTACCGCTCGACTGACTGGGCGTTTGTTGAGGATGCAGTTTTTGGCTTTCTTCGTATTCCACAAGGTCCTTCGTTTTGAGGTGGTAAAACTAATTAGATGTATTCCCTCTATTCGCTAATACTTTCTTCCGGCATACTTTGCAGATTATATTGTTCTGCTCCACATCCGACTCTTTAAAGCCAAACCAAGTCCAAACGACCGATGTTGCACCGGTCTTCTTTACGAGAACCACCTCCTCCTCCACCACAGGCTCCATGCTTTCAACCTCAACAGACGCCGCTTGATGACGTCATCAACATGCGCTACCGCGATAGGCCGATATAGTCAAAATCTCTACCGTTGGCCACATTAATATCATTTCTACCGTATACCGTTTATGCCGCCCACCCCTAGTAGTAAATCTGTGTTAGACCACGTGTTTTGTTGTGTTTAGGATGTCCGAGAGTCGATATCTTTCGTTTTCATCTTTATCCAGTCTTATTTACTTTCACTTGTATTGTTGTTGTTTTTTTTACCCCCTTTGTCCCTCCCATCAGACCACAAAGTGTACATCTGGCACAGACGTGGTGAACTTCCCATTGCCGAGCTCACAGGCCATACGCGCACCGTTAACTGTGTGAGCTGGAACCCGGCCATCCCGGGCCTCATGGCCTCTGCCTCAGACGACGGCACAGTGCGAATCTGGGGTCCGGCCCCGTTTCTCGACTCGCAGGAGACCGACGGGCTCAGTGGTAACCGCGGCGACTCCGTGTTTTATAGTTTTTTTGCTCAGCTCCTTAAGCACCGTTATAGTAATTATTTAAAATTTTCTCCTCAGAAAACTGCACCAACATGGACAGTTGATGGTCACTTACAAAGCAGACGACTTCTGACATTGACAACAATCCAAGAATCCCACAATAAAACAAAATGTAAATGGGCAACCAAAATTGAGCACCACCCAAAAGCAAGTGAAGAATAAAGTCACCAAAACACCAAGAAAACAAACGTGAGAGAATTGACCTCCAGCCTGGCCGATGAAAATGGTGGACATGATGATGGACACCGTGGAAATTTAAGACCTCACCAGAAGAAGAAAAAAGTCTGATCCCAGTCCAGAGACATGGAAATCCCATGGGATCATCACTGGTGAGCTGTAACAGCTGTTCTCGCTTCTTACTGACCCTTCCTCCTCCATTGTTGCTGTGCCATCATCAGACATGCCAGGCCCTTGCAAGTACCTGAGGAAGCCCGCCTCCTCTTTGATCTTGGAGCACATGGAGTTCATGTGACGCGTCCAGACAGACGGCACAGATCAGCCGTCTCCTCATTGCCTCTGACGTTACCTGTCTAATGTCTTCGTGGACAAGGGTGGGGAGTTGTTGGGGGAGATTGGTGCATGGGGGGACTTAGCAACTCTTCTGTATGTACTTTTTCCTCCTCCCCCTCATGCTTGCTATGTCTCTTGATATTCAATTGTTTGGACGAAGGCGGCAAACCCACCATAAAACATCGACCAACCAGCTGACAGAACACAAGTAGGCTATGTTAACTGTTGGAGGTTTGTTTTTTATGATAGTTCTAGCGTTTATTCTCATTTAAGAGGTGAATCTTAGCTCATGTAGTGCCCGTGGAAAACTTCTGTGTGAAGATTCCGCTTTTTGTTTTTCAACATTAGGAACGTTTTTAATCCATTAATTTAACTTCTAACGAGGACAGTCGCTGTTGTATTTCCAGCTGAACAACCCCCCCCCCCCCCCTACACACACACACCCTGCCCCGAATAACTCCATCACATCTGCCCGAGAGGAGGACAGAGCGATCCACTGGTCACATATCATCTGTGAGGGTGTCACGCATCGCTGCCGAGGCGTGCTGCACGCTGTTGAGACGCATACCACGACCCGTTGCAGCAGAGACGCTTTCAGACATGAAAAATGTGCAACCTAAATTGTGCACCAATGACTGCTGTCCCTCCTGTGTGTGTGAGTGTGAATGTGTGTGAGAGCAATTGTGACTGTGTTTTTTTTTTTTGCATGCACACAGTAAGAGTTGATATTAACAGGTGCAGATTTAATTGGCGTGTATTTTTCTTTCTTTTTTTTTTTTTGTATGCGTGTTCAATTCACACCAGCAGAAGATACTCTCCCCCTCCCTCCCCCACACCCACCCTCCGGTAAAAAGGATTTTAAACCATCCCGAGTTATCCAAAGCCCCCCTGGGACCTGGATCTGTGAAACAAAGAATTATCAAGAGCCATTTAGTTAAATATTAAGTTGCTTTTTGTTTGTTTTGTTTTTATTGGGGCTTTACATTTTCCATTAGAATGTTCTGGAGGGTTTTTCTGTCTTTGACCATGAGGCATTCAAGCAGCATTGAGTTGTTGACATCGGATTTGTTGGATAAGGGTGAAAAAAGGTAACGAATGGAAACGGAGTGAGGCTTGGTTAGAAAATAAAGTTATAAAATGTGTTCGCGAAGGTTCCTTTTATAAGAGAAGCTAATGATTGTAACTGTTGGACAAAATGGTAATATGGTAAGGTAGAAGAGGCTCGCGTAGGCGGGGAGTGTTTGTGCTATCCTAAAACAAGAACAATCTGCTTTCCTGTTCATACAGTTGCACACAAAGCCCTCGGTATGGATGTCATCCTCACTGCACTTTTGAGCCGTCTTTCTGGTCTCTTGCACATACGACAGTGGCATAAATCCATGGAGTTTAGAGGCTTATGGTCGCCATGCTGGCCATTGTTCTGGCTTATGAGGTTGCATCAGTAAAGACTTAACAGGAGATCACTAAAGGAGCTGAGTCCTCACCCTGTCTATGCACCCAAAGGGAGTGACTGACCCAGACGTTATAAAAACCAACAGTCAGGGATGCCAGCCTCTTCTCCAGGGTACTAACTCTTGGAACTTAGAGAGTTCAGCATTAACAACCCCTTTGCTCTCCAGCCAAGTTACTCAGTGGTCCCTTCACCATTTAAAGCATTTTTCCTTCCCCCCCCCTTTTTTCAGGGTATGTTATGGCAGTTTGCTACAGACTGATACACAGTAAAATGTTTAAAACAGTGCTTTTCTGTCTGTTTTTATTGAACTTTTTCTTTTTACTTTCTTTTTTGTTTTGTTTGCATTATATCATTTTTTTGGTTGAACTTTATCCCTGTATGATCATATTAAAATATAACCAGACTTTTGGAGTCCTTTTTTTTTTGTAATCATCACTCTTATCTTTGTTATTATATAGTTTTGTTTGTATTCAGTTACATTCTATATAGCACCACTATAAATAAATATGCACATTAGCACCCATGCCAGTAGGAGTGCGAGGAGTTTTAGTTTGTTACCAATAATCGAATCAGGTTCTAATCATCCGCCCCTCGCCTTTAAAGAATCTCCTCGTTAAGAATCTATTGCATCTTTGTGTAATTGATCCCTCTTCCTTAATGTGCTGTTGTAGAATGGCAGTTGCTGCTTTTCTGATTTGTTTCAAAGCCAAAACCCAGATTTGCAGTTTTGTTTTCTGTGGGTTGTGTGTGTCATGGTGTGATATGCACATCCAAAGTAAACTCCTGGACCACAGAACTGGCCCCTCTTTAACACCCTACATCATCAACAGACTCGAGTGGGGTGGGGGGAGTCGTGCACACTAAAAAGTGTAAAAATAAAAAAAACATTTTCGTAAAACCCATCAATCACCTGCTGGTGGCAAATGCTATGTCTGTATGCAACCCGGTGTTCTCTTCGTTCTTTTGTCTGAGATTACCAAGGGAGTTGTTTCTGATTTAACTCTTGTCTTATTTCTCTGAGGTGGTGGTGGTGGGTTGGGGACGTAAGGGCTTACTGTAGCATCTCTAAGTTCCTTGGGCTATAAAGGGTGGGAAGGGAAAATGTGTTGGTTTGCGTTTAATTGTCTTATCTGAAAAAAAGTGATTGTACTGTTTTGTATTGTTGTGTAGGAAAAGTGTTATGTATGCATATTTTCAATAAAGCATTCAGGGTTTTGAAAAAAAGAGGAAGAGCCATGGGAGTTTGATGGTGCAGGCCTAGGTCTTAAGACACTCCTATCCAGAAAACCAAGCTTAAAAGTTTGTGTGGGTCTCGCTTACCCAAAAACTGCTGACTTGGCAAACAAGTAAAAATCTCCAGTGGAGAATTTTGAGTGGACATTTTCTGTCAAAAAAATTTATTTATAAAATGTATGAAAGTTGCATCAAAGACCAAATGGAGGATTTGGTTTGAATTCAGCACTACTGAGTAAAAAAAACAGTCAATCAACATAAGCTTTTTATTTCCAGTCAGACATGTTATTCATAGTTGTTGATTATCCATTTTGATACAAACCCTTGCAATGTTAAGACATAAAAGTGATACCTTTGAATATATTTACTTGGATATGAAGTAGTTGGTAAAAATATTGGAGATTAGAAAATTTCTAATTGTACTGAATCTGAAAACAAAGTTTATTAACATGTTTGTTGTGCTCACACCAGAAGAAAACCACTGAGATGCAAATTCAGTGGTTTCCAGTCCCCAAGTGGGACCACTACACAGCATGTTTTAGATGTTTAGATTGGACATATTTAAACATAACCATATTTAGCAAATAATTTGGTTTAATATGTCAAGGCTTTATTTTTAACTGCTACTGTCATTTATATAGCCTGAAAGTTGGATGAAAGCTCAGATTGTTGGGTTATTGTTCATTTTATATTAGCCTATCCTGCCAGTGAAAACATCAGGACAATGTGTAACATGTTTTTAATATTTCAAGTAATTTTAAAATGACTACAATGTTTAGCATAGCTTTTCGGGTTTGGTTGAGCCCCCATAATTTTTGTTTTGTTTACCCCAAAAAGGGGCGGTGCATCTGATCTGCGTCATCAGCACGTCCCGCCCCCGCTCGCCTCCCCTGTCGGGTCGTTTTTCAAAGCCGAAAGCAGAGTGCTGCTGAGGGCTCTGACCGTACGGACTGCCGAATCAGGTTCCCTAGGCAGTCATGGCGGCGCCGTTAGCCCACTTCGATGAGGACTGGCAGGATTTCAACGAATTCACGCCGTCCTCGGAGTCGGTCGCGCAGCTAGACAAGCTGAACTCAAACACGGGCGACCCGTCGGGCCTAGACGACTTGTCCGACCTGGACAACAGTTTCTCCGGGGAGATCTGCAGCTTCAAGTCGATGGAGGACCTGGTCCACGACTTCGACGAAAAGCTGACAGTGTGTTTCCGCAACTACAACACTACGACGGAAAACATAGCTCCTGTCAAACCCATCACAGAGGATAGCATCCTGAAGGACGACGAGTGAGTGAGAATTCATTTATTTAGTAGCGAGTTTCGTTTAAGATATTTTTTTATCTCACGGCTAGCTAGCTACTTTAGCATTATAGCTAATCCCATATCAGTGAGGGGGAGAATCTCAGCTCTGCAGTTTAGCTAGTTATCTCATTAAAATGAAACACACAGCACACTATTAGTAAACATGTGTATGAGTTACATACTACTATCTTATATAAGATATATTTTTTATAATAGTTGATTCAAACATTTACTTTCACCCAGGCTCGGTATGCCACGTTTATCTCTCACAGATGTTTAAAGATGCTTCTGTCTGCATCTGTTACTGTTGTTTTCTCCGTCGGAGATCCTCAGCAGTCTTTAGATCTCTCCGGTGCTTAAATGTCACAGCGACACATTCACATGGTATCGCTGCACAGCGGTCAGTCCCATCTATCCCGCAGCGGGCAGAAATGTCACGTTTACCGCACGGATCACCCCCATCCTGCCCTTTGCATCTGACAGAAACACCTCTGCGATCGCACCACATGACGCGAGCAAGCTGCAAACCGAAAACACGAATCGACTTTATTCGGAATCTTTATTATCTTGAGTAGTTCATGGGTATTGTTTATTGTTTGTGCATTTACAGGAAAGCTTCTGTACAGAATCCGACGGTTTTACATTCCAGCATCCTAAAATGTGTTCATCATAGACCCGTATGGTCACACGTGTGTTGTATGAGGTATGTGTTCTGTTGGTATGTCTGATGGTTGGTATGTAGGTTACATTTATTGATGCATTACTTTTGGAAGGAAAGTATTAATTATACAATTTTAAGTGCTTCATAAAAGGAGAACAGATGTTTCTGTTGGGTTATTATCTGATCTTTGGTCTCTACACACAACAAGTTAATCTAATCTAAAATGTCTAGGGCAAAAGTATTCCCAAAGGGCCTTGAGTAGCTTATTGTAATAGGAATGCGTTGTAATTAAAGGGGTTTTATTGTGAGGAGTTAGAATTGGACACATTTTGTGTTTTTGTCCAAAATTACTTATAAAATGATGATCTGGTGATCAGAATTAGCCGTGATTAATCAGTGATCGGCTGATGTGATTGCACGGCTGCTCAGAAAAATCAGACATTTTTCCTGGTCCCTTCCCCGGATAGAAAAGTCAAAGAGCCGAAATGCAGCAAGAGATATTTCCGGATGGCTGCGCTTTAGCTGAACATGTCAAACCGCTTAACAAGTTCCCTTTTGCAACCATGACTGAGATGAAACGCAGGATGACGAGAACGGAGTTCGTGTTTGGTGACGTCGTGGAAGTAACGTAGATTAATGTGTGTGGGGAGAAAGTGCAAACACCTAAATGTGACCACGTTCACTGAAACCAGTCCTGTTTTTAAATATAAACTCAGATGGTGACATGGAAACTGCTGGTGACTTCAGATCCTTCTGGTGCTCGGAGCAGAAAATCACATAAAGCTTCTCAGCAGGCTTTGCCCTGTTTAACACGACTCAACAGCTCGCCGAGCAGTGCATGAACACTTCAGGGAGAAACATGCATGTTATATAAACGTGTGTGTGTGTGTGTGTGTGTGTGTGTGTGTGCGTGCGTGCGTGTGTGTGACACATGGGCTCTCAGCACCCATCCTTCAGTGCTCAGAGCAAAAAGTAGAAAAACAGACTCATGACTGGACAGCGTTTGACATTTGGATTCATATGATTATTCACATTGTACAGGATCCCCAAAATCTGTTGGCAACTTGTGGTTTTAGTGAAAAAACATTTAAAACATTTGGAGTAGTTAAAAGAGTCTGCAGCACCGTCTGGCCCTTGTGTGTTTCTCTGCAGAAGTAAACACTATAATCTGTTGGTTTAACGTTCAACTCTTGAGTGCGTTTACATGCAGCCAGTAACCCTTTTAAAACCCGAATATTCACAATAACCCGGTTCCGCACGGCCATGTAAACACTGCCAAAAACCCTGATATGCTCATAACTGGGGTAACCCTTTTCTAACCCGAATGTTTGGTCGTGTAAACGCATACCGGGATATCCCCATCAAAGCGTGTGTTCTGCGCATGCTCTGTTCGCAAGGAAACTTGGTCTTTTGAGTAGCGAGACGTCTTGTATGCGCCAGAACACCGGAAGTAGACAACAACTTGGGAGCAACATGGCGAGTCGCGGCACAGCACCACACTTTTGGAGTCGGTCTGGTGAAAATTATGAACATTATGTCTTTTGTTGATGGCCGAAAGTACAGAGACAGCGAAATATGACGCATATTGCGTCTGGACGTAGTCCATACGTCCTGATGCTACCCCAACGTCCACATTTAAATCAGGTTATGCAAGTTAGGGGTAACTCTTTCTATTTATGCTTGTAAACGGGTTATTCTGATCAACTCAGAAACCCGAATACCGACCTTAACCCGATCATAACCCGGATATTGGCTGCATGTAAACGTAGTCACTGTTTCTAAGATCTTCGGCAAAAAGCAGGTTGTCAGAAGGTTTCGGCTGTTCCTGCTACTCGCCCCACTAATAAAGCTTAAAGAAACATGGTTAAGATGTTTTTTTAGTGTTGCAGCAGGAACACAGTAATGCTGTCTCACAGTGAAAAGAGAAGGAACCCTGGGCTTACATTTCTGCTGCTGAAACCCTCATCTCTGTTCGCTCACGCTTTTATTGTCTTCTTTGTTCCTTTTTTTAAGGGTGTGGAACGCTCTGACTAATAACTACGGCAACGTGATGCCCGTGGACTGGAAAACATCTTACACTCGCTCTCTGCACCTGCCTGCCCTTAAACTCATCGAGCATGAGGTACACACACGTACACTCAACAAAAATATAAACGCAACACCTTTGTTTCTGCTCCGAATTTTCATGAGATGGACTTAAAGATCTAAAATTCATTCCAGTTACACAATATCACCATTTCTCTCAAACAATGTTCACAAATCAGTCTAAATGTGTGATAATGAGCACTTCTGCTTTGCTGAGATAATCCATCCCACCTCACAGGTGTGCCACATCAAGATGCTGATCCGACATCATGAGTAGTGCACAGGTGTACCTTATACTGCCCACAATAAAAGGCCACCCTGGAATGTGCAGATTTTTGCTTCATTGGGGGTCTGGGGACTCAGAACCGGTCAGTATCTGGTGCGACCACCATTTGCCTCATGCAATGCAGCACATCTTCTTCACATAGAGTTTATCAGAATATCAATTGTGGCCTGTGGAATGTTGGTCCACTCCTCTTCAATGGCTGTGCGAAGTTGTTGGGAACTGGTACACGCTGTCGTATACGCCAGTCATGCACATCCCAAACATGCTCAACGGGTGACATGTCCGGTGAGTATGCTGGCCATGCAACAACTGGGACATTTTCAGCTTCCAAGAATTGTGTACAGATCCTTGCAACATGGGGCCGTGCGTTATCTTGCTGAAACATGGGGTGATGTTCATGGATGTACGGAACAACAATGGGCCTCAGGATCTCATCACGGTATCTCTGTGCATTCAAAATGCCATCAATAAAATGCACCTGTGTCTTCGTCCATAAACGATGCGTGCCCATACCATAACCCCACCACCACCATGGGCCACTCGATCCACAACATTGACATCGGCAAAGCGCTCACCCACACGACGCCACACACGCTGTCTGCCATCTGCCCTGAACAATGTAAACGGAGATTCATCCGTGAAGAGAACACCTCTCCAACGTGCCAGACGCCAATAAATGTGAGCATTAGCCCACTCAAGTCTGTTGAGGCGACGAGCTGGAGTCAGGTCAAGACCCCGATGAGGACGATGAGCATGCAGTTGAGCTTCCCTGAGACGGTTTCTGACAGTTTGTGCAGAAATTGGTTGGTTATGCAAACCAATGGTTTCAGCAGCTGTCTGTGGCTGGTCTCAGACGATCTTGGAGGTGAACCTGCTGGATGCCGAGGTCCTGGGCTGGTGTGGTTACACGTCGTCTGCGGTTGTGAGGCCGGTTGGATGTACTGCCATATTCTCTGAAATGCCTTTGGAGACAGCTTATGGTGGAGAAATGAACATTCAATGCACGAGCAACAGATCTGGTTGACATTCCTGCTGTCAGCATGCCAATTGCACGCCCCCTCTGTGGCATTTTGCTGTTAGACAAAACTACACATTCCAGGGTGGCCTTTTATTGTGGGCAGTATAAGGTACGCCTGTGCACTACTCATGATGTCGGAACAGCATTTTGATGTGGCACACCTGTGAGATGGGATGGATTATCTCAGCAAAGCAGAAGTGCTCACTATCCCACATTTAGACTGATTTGTGAACAGTGTTTGAGAGAAATGGTGATATTGTGTATGTGAAATGAATTTTAGATCTTTAAGTCCATCTCATGAAAAATCGGAGCAGAAACAAAGGTGTTGCGTTTATAGTTTTGTTAAGTGTATAACATTTTTTTGGAAAACTGCCCTGAAATGACACCTCAGAACTTCTTGTCACCATGTGCCTGCAACGGTTCATCATCTCTTATTTCTGCATGGACTTTTTGGATCGTTTATTTGATTCTTAATTTGGAGATGCTACATGAAATAATTAAATGTGTGTCTTAGGTCTAGTCCACACGTAGCCGGGTTTTTTTAAAACGAATATCCGCCCCTCCAAAAACTTGCATCCACACCACCTCGTTTAAAAACAAACTCTGTCCACACGTACCCGGATAAATACGTTGTTAAGGACATGCCAGACCTGTAGGTGGCAGTACTTCCCCCGTTCTTAACCTCGTCCTTCATCTGTGGTCTTCCGCAAGGAGCAGTAATTCCGCTTGCAAAAACAAACAAGCAGAAAGCGCTTGGACAATTGATAAAGCGAGCGCAGCTCTGAGGGCATCCATGCTGTCGGCTAGTGTAAACACAGGTCGCACACGTGATGTCAGCATTTTTTGTCGCGGAAAGTGACGTTGCAGACCTTAAAACTCCAGTTTTGTCTGTCCACACGCAGACACCCAAAACGGAGAAAACGCAGATCTTCACTTTGGCCGGAGTTTTTAAAAAGATCCGTTTTCGTGTGAAAAAACTCCGTTTTCGTGTGGATGACAGGCCAAAACGTAGAAAAATATCTACGTTTTGGCAGATCCCCGGCTACGTGTGGACAGGGCCTTAAATCACATTTAAGATATTTGACAGAATGGGTCAGAACATCTAAAGCAATATATTACGTCCAACAGGCATAAAAATGTTTTTCTGGAGCATTTTTTTGTTGCCCAATTGTTTGAAATGTTCTTCACTTACGGCCAATGAATGAAACTTTTTGTCAAAAGGAGAAATAATTGTCATCGTACAATCCTGAGCATTCTATTCGTAATGGCTGGATCGTGTTCCGCGGCTGCGGCACGTTAGGAATTATGACAGGAAATGTGCCGATAGCGGGTCAAAAATGTAAGTTGATGTACGTTTTTATATTTGATGGTATCCACTGCGTCCAGTGTTGTGCTATTTTCAGCAACCATCAGATTCCAACTCCATGGGTAGAGCTTGAAGAAAGATGGTTGAATTGTTTGCTTGAATGGCTGATTCCAGAAAGGGCGACTTCGCCTGTCAGTTAGCGTAGCCAAGTGTCCCTTAAGACGAGCTACACCCTGTGCAGTTCCCCTCCTAAACTGTTGGTGTCGTTACAAGGAAAACGTCTACAGAGCAGGGATCTCATTTATCAAACATTGTGTAGAATCCTTACTAAAACCGTACTTAAGCTCAGCAAAAAAAAAAAAGTACTTACGCCAAGCAGGTGTGTGACCTATCAAACATGGAGGACGCACAGCTGCACGCAATCTCCGCTTCATAAATCGGAGACTAACGAGAATGTTTCTCAGCTGCATTTTAGTCACATCCCGCCCTCACCACGCCCACTTACTGCCATAAATAGTCAATGGAAAGTGCCTTGTGGATCTCATGCATATACATAAGCCGGCTGTTGCAGCGCTCCACCAATGACATGGTGACCGTAGATCAAGGCAGATCAAAGAAGCGCAATTTCACAGAAGCAGAAATTCAGGTACTTGTGGGTGAGGTGGAGAAATGAAAGGAAGTGCTTTTGCAAAACAAATAAGAGAAAATCCACGGAGTGGCACAGCGTTGCTGAAGCCGTCAATGCTGACTTCTTCAGAGAGATCTGTGGCGGATACAAAAAAAATGGTCCAATTGGGATTCGATCCCCAAACTCCTGGGTGAAAGTCACGCACGCTAACCAGTCAGCCAAACGGAGATCTTCCCTGTACAAGTAGCCAGGTCACATGATCAATCGGGTCACAGTGACAGGACACACACCGTCACAGACGCATGACGTTCTGTCTCAATCTGTCCCCCTGCTGATATTCTGCGCTTCAGGCTGTGTGTGTGTGTGTGTGTGTGTGTGTGTGTGTGTGTGTGTGTGTGTGTGTGTGTGTGTGTGTGTGTGTGTGTGTGTGTGTGTGTGTGTGTGTGTGTGCTTGTGTGCGTGCTTGTGTGTGTGCGTGGGGGGTCTTGTTCTGTGTGCAAACGGAGCGGTACAAGTGATAATGCTGCAGGATTTCATAAGTTTATCTTCTCAGCAGCAGCACTGCAGGTGCTCTCCATGTCCAACATGTGTGTAAGCCAGGTCCTTCGTCAACTTAAAGTTGCGCACATTTTTCCGCTAAGTTTTCTTTCATAAATCCCAAAGTTTGTGTGGAAAGTTGCTTACGCAGTTTTCCGACCCTGTTTTGTGCGTAAGCAAGCTCGATAAATGAGGCCCCGGGAATGGACCTCGGAGTGAAACAGGATGTTTATTCTTGAGCTGCTGCTGAGTCGCACAGTGTTCACCCTCCCTGCTTCAAAGCTGCTCTCTTTGTTTTTTCAAAAGCAGAATTTAAAAGTTCAAGCGTTCAGCTCCAAAAACCTTTAAACTCGCTTATCTGGCTGAAGCTCACATGTGGGCTTTATGTCAAATCGATTTTTCATTCAATTTTTAATTTTCTTGCAGTTTAAAAGCATAATAACTCAGTTTGGGCATTGACAGCTGAGGAATGTAAACATCAGTCTTGACCTCTGACCCTACCTCCCTCCCAAAGGGACAGAAGGTCGATAACCAGCCGTTGGATCTGTCAGATGATGAAGATGATGAGCTGAGGGAGCAGCTGGACATGCACTCCATCATCGTGTCGTGCATCAACGATGAGCCGCTCTTCACAGCTGAACAGGTAACCACATCGAACACGGCGCCTGCAGGAGTCGCCGTCCTGCATCGGCTTACTGGTAACGTTCAGAAAGACTTCACGTGTCTCCGTGGCCGCGCCAGGTCATCGAGGAGCTCGAAGAGATGATGCAGGAGTCTCCCGACCCCGACGACGACGAGAGTCCCTCCCAGTCCGACCGGTCCGTGCTGTCTCAGGACCTGGGCGCTCTGCAGCGCTCCGGCTCCAACAGCAGCTACGAGGAGTGTGAGTACCACTGCACGCACGTGCAAACACGTCAGCGGGAACATCTCCGTCTCGCGCGTAACGTGCTTGTGACACATTTCACAGTTATCTGAATAATGAGGCAAACTACAAGCGGACCAGCACATGCTGTGTGCACGTGATGATGCTCTCATGTAATCGGTGGCGAATGCTGTGTGTTGTCCCAAACGTTACGTAATCACATATAATTAGATGACCTGAATGTCTAAAGCACCAAATGGTGATGTTACATCATACAGAACATTTGTATCTATTATTATTTACATACACGTCTTCCTGTGCTCCTCAGGTCTGCGCCAGCTGTCCGTGTCGGAGCTCAACCAGACCCTGGAGGAAGTGGAGGCCGCCATCCGCCGCTACAGCGAGGAGCTGATCCAGGCTCTGGCTCTGAGAGAGGAACTCGACTTTGAAAAGGAGGTAACCAGGATTCGATCGCGATTTGGTTTAGACTCATAGCTGGTTGGAGGTCAAAGAGTCGCTCGCATGTTTATTTTTGCCTTTGAGTAGTTCTGACGGGATCCCAAAATAGAACCCTCCAGGCGGAGGGAATAAGTGGAATAGTTCAGACTGAGAATTCAACAAAATACCCAGAAATAACAAACAGAAGCTCAGTATCATGAAAACGATTCACCAGGAAGCGTTCGTTTTTCTGATTCCCATGCAGCTCTGGCAGATTCTGGCCGATCATGATTCATCCTAAAGAGCTATAACAAAAGGACCGGTTGATGAGTTTGGAAGTAAAACTTCATTAAGGACTTTCAGATTTCCCAGTTATGAATATTGGCTAACTCTGATTTTACGCTCATCTTCAACAGTTTGCAAAAGTCATGGCGGCGTGAACTCCTTCAGCTGAAATCATTTCCCTTCAAACCAAAGAACGTGCGACTGAAGCGACATCTTGACGGGCCGATTTAGGGCGGCTCAATTCATCGAATTTTAACCACAATTACAATCTGAGTTTTGAACGATTAGAAAACTAAAACGAGCCGATAATTTGCTCCTCCTTCTCGCGCTGCTCCGTGTTACAAATCAAGCGCTCGTCCCACCGCGTTGCCAACTTTGCGACTTTTCAGACCCTCTTGTTGACTTTTTAAATCCTAAAAGTACCGTGCGAACAACAAAGAAGCATTCTGGTAACCCTGCAGGTTAGCTAAACACTCAACCTGCGCTACGGACAGACCTTCCGTACATTAGGGGAAGGGGAGGTGTGTGTCGTGATAGAAACAGCTCACAGAACCGGCTCCCTCTTGGGTGGCCAGAGTGAAAAAAAAACTACAAAATGTGTGCGTGCGGCATGTTGAACACTCACATGCAGCTTGCCCCTGCGTTGCTGTGAGATGGGGTTGGGGGGTGGGGGGTTGCAGCACACCTCCCATCGCTGCCTGGGACAATAATTACATGATGGCACCTGTTAGTAAATAGTTTAGAAATAGATAGAATTAAATTTCTCACACTGATAAATATTAACTCTTCTCTCTGAGCGACACGTTGCTGGTTCACTTCCCTACAGCACCGCTGGATGGGTCTAAATAATTATTACGCAACATTTTAGTTTATATGTTTGTATTAATTTATATTACAAATGCACTGTATGATTCTTGCTGTCAGTGTTTGCAAGCTTGGGTCTGTACTGGGCACGCTTAAATAAGTGAAATCTCAGCCTCATAAAGAATGAGCAATTGGCCTTTTTTATACTATAGGAGTCAGGAGTTGTTTTTGTGATTATTTTGTTTCTTTTTCTTGCTTTTTGTTGTCCTGATTGTGTCGTTTTGCATTTTTATGACAGAATAAATAACTAAATGGATAAATAAAATCAACATTAATTTAAAAATCCTCTTAAATAATCGAGATTTCAATTTCAGTCAAAAACAATTGTGATTATCATTGTTGCCGTAGTCGAGCAGCCCCGGGCTGTTTGGTGGGTTATTTCAGGAGCTACAGCAGAGCGTTGTCTCCGCAGGTGAAGAACAGCTTCATCTCGCTGCTGATCGATGTGCAGAACAAGCAGAAGGAGCACCGCGAGCTGCTGCGGAAGAAGAAGAAGATCAGGAGCACGACCACGACGGGGCCCGACGGCCAGAGGACGGTCAGCATGCACATACCGGGCACGGTGAGCTGAAAACACGCACGCAAACACACACTCACACACTCCTATATGAGGAGGGGTGATGCGTCCCGCTGTCTGGGAGGGTCGAAGCCTTTTTCTTCTTCATCTTCTCCTCCTTCCTTTTCCTCCTCGTAGCTCCTCACCCTGGAGGGACTCTCCAGTGTGGTTCAGAACAGCCTCCGTCAAACTTTTGGCTCTGCAGGAGGGGACAAACAGGTGCCCCCCCCCCAGTGATCTGCTGCTTCCTTCTCCCATCCTCCGGCATGCTCACATCCGTTATCTAGTGTCACCTTTTCTTTACTCCTCACAGCACTTCTTTGTTTTCCACCTGTAACGTTCTTTCAGTTGCTTTGTTTTCATTTAAAATCTTTCTCTGTTTGACCGTTTTGGTGTTAAAGTCGTGCTACTGATGCAGCTTTTTATTTTTGTTCCAACATCACAGCTGAAGTACGATCAGCGGCTCATGAAACGTTCAATGTTTTAGTGTTTTCTGTGGGGTTTTTTTCTCAGTATTTGACCACGGTGATCCCTTATGAGAAGAAAGCGGGTTCTCCGTCTGTAGAAGACCTCCAGATCCTCACAAAGAGTGAGTCGGATCAGCACCACACAAGTCCAGACACCAGCTATCTGTTTAAACGTTTGTTTTTCCTCTCCACACCAGTCCTCCACGCCATGAGGGACGACAGCGAGAAGGTTCCCGCCCTCCTAACAGACTACATCCTCAAAGGTAAACACTTGCACCTGCTAACCCATGCTAATGTTAAGCAGGTCCATATGATCTCCTTATATGACCCAAAGATCATCAGAGCACTTAATCTGAAGCTAGTTGTAAATAGGAAACTATTTAAAGGTTGAATGCATAGAAACATATCTCAGTTTGGCGTAGCCAGACATGCTGCTAGGCCTCATGTCTAGGGTCGTCACGGTGTGAAAATGTACCCTCGCGGTTATTGTGACCAAAATTATCACGGTTTTCGGTATTATCGCGGTATTTTTTTTAAACGTGCTACATTTTCAGACAACTAAATAAACCCTGTATATCAGGAAATATTGTCCTCAGTTTGTGTCTAAATTTTGCCTAAAATGTGTTATTTTGTAATTATGTTGTTTATTTGTTTACATTTTTCCCCTTTAGTCTTTAAAATACCAATATTTGCCCATAACTTCTTATTTTTTGTCTGTTTGATGTCATCATTTTAAAAATATTAGATCAGATGATACTCAGTACTCAAGTAGCCTTCTAATCAGATACTTTTTTACCCTTACTTGAGTAATAAACCCTATATCAGGAAAATATCGTCCTCGGTTTGTGTCCTTCCAGTGAGCTTTGCAGATGTGGGAAAATGTCATCAGGCAGTAATCGTTGTTAAATTCATAATTATTCTCGGAGAGAGACCAACTCTTATCTGCCCCTGGGAGCCCCGTAATGCATAGCGTCATTTCAACATGGCGGTGTCCGCGACACGGTTTATATGCAGGTAGCGGCGCTGCGGCTGCTTTATATAGCGACTCGTTGCATTCTCCCTCAACCCAAATCCTCGGATCACGCATTTTAGCTAAAACGCTAACGTTAGCTTGCCTTGCGTTGACTGTAGAGTTGTGGGTGATGGTCACGCAGATGTGTCATGAGATTTGAAGCGTTGCTGCCTTTCACAGACACTTTTTCTGCTCGTGCTGCAAACAGGATAGCTGTCTTCTATCAGCTGTCCCTCGGCATTCTTCAGATATCCAAAAGATGCCCGTACTTCCCACTTTGTCTTCTTTGAGGGATAAAAAATGTCCTCCTGAGCGCTGCCGTCTCCTCCTTTGGCCATTATTTCAGCTTTAGCTTCAAGAAAGTTTTGGTTGTAAACAACAAAGTGCGCATGTGCCGCCGGCAACTTCAGCAGATGATACGGTGGCTGGTAAGGGTCACCGCGCCTACACAGCAGCCACGGTAATCCACCAAGATAATATAGTTTTTAAAAACAAGACGGTTATTATTTAGGGATGTAAGAAAATAACGATATGGCAATATATCGTGATATTTTTTCCAGCAATATTATATCATTATTCAAAAGCTGTGTATCAGAAATGTCGATATGGCAATATATCGTGATATTTTTTCCTGCGATTCTTACATCGATATTAAAAAGCCGTGTATCTAATTCTTGAAAGAATTTACATGCAAACATTTGTGTATTTTCTTTTTGTTTTGTGCAATTCAATCACCACCCGCTAGTTGGCAGCAGTGTGCGACGGGTTTTGTTTCCACCATTGAAATGTAAATCCCTCCATCATGGTTCAGATACCTCATGTTAAACATGTTACGTATCGGTTTGGACTGTTTATTGAACATTCTTACAATAAATTCAGTAAAAAAAAAATTGCTTGTAACGTCTGACTGAATGTATCGCAATATATCGTGATATGTCGTATCGCCAGAATTTCAAAAATACACATCCCTATTATTATTGTCAACTTTTACCGGGGTTTACCGCTACACCGGTCACCGTGACAACCCTACTCATGTCTACAATAAAAAATACTTTTTAACCTATTATTTTATCTGGTTTATTTGGAATTCGTGACCATGAATACAAACGATAATGAAGGAACACCAAACCCACCATACAAACACATTTATGATGTTTTTTTTCTTAAAATTCACAACGAAAAATATGTTCATAAAATAAATATGCAAAAGTAAAAACCAACAACTTTACATTTTTATTTTATCCCCATCAGATATTAAGATATTAACGTTTAAAACTTCTGCAGTTCTGTGTCCCACGTAGACCCTCTGGGATCCGTCTGCTGGAACCGCAGCGTTTTGGTAAACTCCACATCCAAACCTGCATATTTCCTTCTGGATTCTAGTCATTTTCTTTCCATTTTTTGTGTTTTCTAATCTTATTCTTCATTTTTAAACTCTAGATCTGTATTTTTTTTTTTTATTGTGATATTTTTTGTGCTTGAGTGATTCATCCCTGTGTATCGCGTCATGATGCCAGTAATCAGTGTTATCCTGAACGCCTCACTTCCTGATTGGCCAGGAGCTCTGGATCATGAGTTGTTGTTTTTTTTTTCTTCACTTTATTTTGCTAATCAAATACATTTGCCTGTGCGTGGCTGCCTGGAAGGAAAAAACAAACATCCTGGTGCGAAGCGTGAATCGGACGCGAGCCGTTCGCTTCACAAAAACTTTGCACGATTTTGAAAAAGAAGATCACAGGGGGAACCGTTTGGTTTAACGTGTGTTTAGTTGTCGCGCGTTCGTTTGTGGGTTTAAAAAGGCTGAATGTGGATGTTGGAATATTTGATCCCATCGGGACAAACTGCACAGTTTCAGATGTTTTTACTGTTTAAAAAAGGGTCAAAAAGGGTTGAAGCGATGGCTGAATGATCAAAAGTGTAAAGCATATTTTTGAATCAGTTTTTTAGTAAGAATTGAGATGTTGTAATTATTTTTATGTGACCCTATCAGACCTCAGAGAGACCTCACCCCACTAGAGTTTGTATTGTTAGGTTAGTTTTACATCAGGTGCTTGGCTGGATGTGGGCATCATCTGTTATTTCACCTGTAAGGATGTTTTAGTAGCACTTTTTACACAGTAAGTGATCCGGTCATGTGGTACCGCAGAATACGACGGGCTGTTAATCCCCACACTAGATACAAGAAATCAGTTTAAAGGAGTATTCCAGTGACTACTTTAGCTTCTCTTTTTTTTTTTCTTGTATAAAATTTGAGGGAAAACTCGTGAAGTGTCACCAAAACCCTCATCGTGAACTTAAAGGAGCAGTTTGGGCAATTCTAAACTGTGAAGTACGGGAATAGATCCAACAGGACTGATGAGCTAACGTCTAGTTCCTGTACAGCCAAGGCCAAAGGAGTATTAAGCTTGGTTTATGCTTGACGCATTCACTTTCCGTGCGGTGATGCGGCTCGCGGATGGAACGTGCTTCACAACTCGCAGCTTTTATGGTTCATGCGGCTCGTCTCTGCGGTGAGCCAATATTCTCCCAAACTGTAGGGGGCAGTATGGAGCTCTACGGCATGCATCCAACACTACACCATAGTAGAAGTAGAAATTACTGTTGTTTACAACATGGCATTTCAGCATTTTTAACAGCGTTCTCATCTTTTCCGACAGTGCGAGCTATTTCTCTCCAAGACTTATAAACATGTTGATCACGGTGATCTCTGAGAATCATACAAATGTCTGTATTTACGAACCTCTGCCATACTAGTTCTTGCCGGTCCACCATGTTTTTCCGCGTCCGTCCGTCCGCGTGGTTAGAAATTTTCCGAGGTGCGCGTTGCGGAAATTTTGGGCCGTGCGGAGGCGCGGTGGAGGGGCGTGGTTGTTAAAATGACGCAACTTTTCCGTGCGGACCTCGCGGACGCGTCAAGCATAAACCAACCTTTAAATGCCTGTGATCCTGGATTGTCATGGCGAGTTGATGCAAACTTAATTTAAAAAAAAATCCACTTTCACAATTTTAGAACAAATGGATTATGGTGAATTTACTTGAATTTTGCAGCTTCAATTTTTCAAGTTGGGGGTTGGGGGGGGGGGGGGGCAGGGACACGGACAACAAATCTGTGAAATTTTGTGCAGTTTTATTACATGTTTATTACATGTTTACAATTTGTTTGAACAGTAATAAAAAGAATCGTACCAGACATTGCTGAAGTTACACATGTTCTAAGATACGTTATTAATCCCAGAGGGAAATTAGAGTTTCAGTACACACAATTCTGAGATCAGACATACATACATGGGCAAAGACATGACAAGAATTGGTGACTGTGTTGGTGACTTGTTTACGAGGATAGAGTCAGGTGGAGGGGAAAAAAGGCACTTCAGTTACCCTCCACAGGGAGGGCAGCTTTGCTATGCAAAAAAAGCACCTCAGACAGAAATGCAACAGACTTCAGACATCACACAACACAAGTGTCCACTAGGTGGGGTGGTGGAGGTTGGGACTCTCCACACGTCAGTGCATGCAGCCGCGATAAGCGGCGCATGTCACCTCCGTTTGGACAGGGGAGGGAGGTCGTTGGGGTTTGGAGGGCACAGTGACTCCTGGAACGATACAGCGGCCTTCACAGCTCGCAGTCCCGCCCAGACTGGGATAGGGAGACAGAGTTGCCATGGCGACGGCAGCATTCCACATTTCTTCTGAAGGGGGAGGATTCGTTTCAGCCTCACAGGCTCAAGGGCACCAGATTCAGATTAGAAATTGTTTTGGGGCCAGACAGAGATAATTTCCTCTCTGTCTTAAAAGTTCTGTTGGTCCTCAACCTCTCGAAATCCCAATAATGGCGTTATTAATCTATCCCAATCCGTGCTGATTCGTCCACTCGCTCCTTGATCACATCCGTCTTTTGTGCCAACGCACAAATCTCGGCCAAAGTTCCAAGCTTACGACTCATCTCGACAATTATATGAGTTTGTGCGTTCACAGCGCGGTTTAATCCATCCCTGAGCTCCGGGAAAGAGCCAATATTGCTCGACAGCTCGTTAATTTTCCGGTAAGCCAGGTAACCGCTCAGGCCAAACAGCAGGAAACCTGACACCAACAACATGAATATCCAGACGTCTTCAGAATCCTCTACAGACAGCTGAGAGAGGCAACTCAGGCTCCACTGTTTCCAGGAGTCCATGATGTGTCCAGCTGGATCTGTCCCAGATGGGCACCCGGGAGCCCCTTCTCCCGTTCTCATCGTTGAAAAAATGTTGTCAATCTCGTTGAGAGACCAACTGACCAGGTCCACTTTAGTAATTTCAGTTTCCAGAAAAAATGCAGAAGCGCCGTGCACCCAGAGACAGACAAAGAGCCTTGGGATACGATGGGGAGGAGGGGAGAAAAAAAGCATCTGTACTCTCCAAGAGCCGGAAGCCACCCTTGTTGCTTGTATTGAAACTACATTTAAACTAGCCGTTAGCCCATCAGTCCTCTTCAACATGAGTGCAATTTTTCTCCGTTCAAAAAGTGACGCCATCTTCTGCAACTGGTGTGATAGTGACGACGTTATGATCAAATAATTTCTTTATATTTTAAAATGAAGTAGATTAGCTTAAGACAACAATACAAATGTGTGCAATTCCAGTATTTAGTTTAAAAAACCCTTCTGCATTGCTAAATGTTTAACAAAGCTATTACTCATTTGGTTAAAGTCAGACTTTTTGCATTTTTGTTCCAAATTTTTTATTATGATTTACGTCGTCGTCTTCCTCCGCTTATCCGGGTCCGGGTCGCGGGGGTAGCATCCCAACTAGGGAGCTCCAGACTGTCCTCTCCCCGGCCACCTCCACCAGCTCCTCCGGCAGGACCCCAAGGCGTTCCCGGACCAGATTGGAGATGTAACCTCTCCAACGTGTCCTGGGTCGACCCGGGGGCCTCCTGCCGGCAGGACATGCCCGAAACACCTCCCCAGGGAGGCGTCCAGGAGGCATCCTGACCAGATGCCCAAACCACCTCAACTGGCTCCTTTCGATCCGGAGGAGCAGCGGTTCTACTCCGAGTCCCTCCCGAATGTCCGAGCTCCTCACCCTATCTCTAAGGCTGAGCCCGGCCACCCTACGGAGGAAACTCATTTCGGCCGCTTGTATCCGCGATCTCGTTCTTTCAGTCATTACCCAAAGCTCATGACCATAGGTGAGGATTGGGACGTAGATCGACCGGTAAATCGAGAGCCTGGCTTTCTGGCTCAGCTCCCTCTTCACCACGACAGATCGGCTCAGCGTCCGCATCGCTGCAGACGCCGAACCAATCCGCCTGTCGATCTCCCGATCCCTCCTACCCTCACTCGTGAACAAGACCCCGAGATACTTAAACTCCTCCACTTGAGGTAGGACCACTCCCCCGACCCGGAGTTGGCAAGCCACCCTTTTCCGGTCGAGAACCATGGTCTCAGATTTGGAGGTGCTGATCCTCATCCCAGCCGCTTCACACTCGGCCGCGAACCTACCCAGCAAGAGCTATTAGCAGCTATTGTAGATTATAATTTACATTTTGTTAAATATTCAGATTATTTCATCATACCAATGTCATCAAGCCATTAAATAAAATATAATGTATTTTATATTTAAATGCTTATTCAATATTTAATACCCAATAATTACATGTAAAGTAACAGGAACGGTAATATAAAGTAAAAACTTCCTATTATAAATCTTGCAGGAAAAATAAATCACTGGAATACCCCCCCACCCACCTACCTCCTCCTCCTCCATCACACACACACTCACACACACAGTGTCCTATTGGTCAGTCAGAGCATTCAAGTCCAGATCACCTGCTGTGTCTCACCTGATCGGGTCTAGGTTACCTCTCAGGTACTGTCGTCTGTGTTTTAGATCATGTTGGGATACGGAGACGGTGCTGTGGTTCATGTCAGTAAACTTAGTAGAGGCTGTGGTTCACTCAGTCCAGATGGCGGTGAGAGACTCAGAGGGCGGATGTGGAGGTAGATTGCACAGTAGGTCACTAAAATCTAACGTTTGTGTTGATTATGATTATTGTAGTGAAGCTAAAGCTCACAGTGCTACCAGTTTGTGTGTGACGTGTTTCTACAGATGCCAGCCATGAAAACATTTTCAACCCAGCATGTTCTGCATGCACTTTACTGCTGCAAGCACATTTCAATGTTCCGTGTATTTTTATGTTTACATGCATCGATATCACACTAAAGGGAGTGAGTGCGTCGTGCAGAAGAAGTGAAAGGGGAATTAAAATTCTTGTAGGGTTTGAGAAAGCCTCTGTTTGTACAAATCTGGTGGATCCGGTACTTAAGTGAAGTTGGTTTGCGAAACATCGGTGTTTTTTTATTTTTATTGTGTTTTTATTTTGTAAATGAACTCCGCACCGAGGTCAAAGAAGGATCTCAGCCCAGAACTTCATCTGGGTTCTTTTAACAAGCAAACATATCGATTTAGAGATTTATATTTGTAGAACAAAAAATACAAGAGGCTGCCTTTGTAAATGCCTGATTTTAGTTTTTGTACATTTGAATAAACTCATGTTCTTAATGCAATATGGCCTCCCTAGCTGGGGTTTCTATGTTTACTGTCTCACGTGGTACTGCAGTGTAATAATTTATTAAATGAATGTTTGTTTTGTAACCATGTTTCATGACTGTAATGGTACAAATGGACTGTGCCCACAATGCATTGCAAATCATTTCAAATTAAAAGATGTCAAAAGATGTATGTTTGTTTTCACTTATTTTTTGACGCATGTCTGAACGTAAACATGTTTCCTGGTCGCTACAGAATGTGGAATGAGTCAAATATTAATCCTCATGAAATTTTATAAACTCCATAAGGTTCAGAATAGGGGTTGTATGAACTAGTCGACTAGTCGACTTCACGGCTCTGTAGTGACTTTTTATGCCTGTCATCGACTAGTCGGTGTCACGTGATAATGACTGACAAGATGCAGTCCTCGGAAAAGACAGCAGGTGATGAGCCCCTGCGCGTCGGGAGGTGGAGGCAACGCGCTGTGCCAGAGCGTCGGTACTGACACCCGCCGTAAAACGGACATTTAACCAAACTGTGACCTTTTCCCTCTTGCAATTTAACCTTCCCCTCACCCCCATCCTAATCTTAACCAGCTTGCGCATGCAAAGCTCTGATCATTGACGTGCGCTCCAGACATCTGCGTCCTGAGCACTGCCAAATCAGGTGTCACCACCTCAAAAACAAATTAAACGCGATCGTTCATGTCGGCTCATTTCCTTTAATGTTTTCTGTCTGTTATTTGTGCCTGATGCGTTTCGCTGCTGCGGAGCGAGGCGCATCACCTGTTTTATCCTCCGGTGACACACCCCCAAAATTCCACTATCTCCACTCCGCTCCGGCACGAACTCCGCAGCAAAAACGGTCCCGTTGTAGTCGGCCGGCGAAGCAGCGGCACTCCGCTGTTTTAGCGGTCGGTAGATCTTTTAGAACTGCAGTTCAAAGGTAACTCATGAGGTGAATATATATGAAGGCAGGTAGCAGTTTCTCTTTAGGATTGAGAGGAGATGCAGGAAGATAATAAACAGACAGGACAGAAAAACAGTCAAATAAAAACAAGTTAGTATTTGTACCTGCTGGTTGCAACAAACAGACACCATTGAAGGTAATCAGAAGTGAGGAACAGAAAATGAAATAATTATTTTAATGTTTAGAGCAGCAGGAACTCCGAGAGGCTGCAGGCGCATCAGTGAGTTTGCGGCCGCTGTGCAGGGGGAGGGGGGAGAGGGCTGAAGCAGGGGGAGGGGGGAGAGGGCTGAAGCAGAAACTAACGTTGTTAAAAGAAATGTGTTTAACTTTGAAAATGTGGGCGCAATTTTAATTGTCAAAAACTCCAGCGAACATACCGACCCCCCCGTGCCGCTTCAGGTGTATGACGTCATCAACGACTAGTCGAAGTCGACTCGATTTTCATTACTTGACTGTCGACATTAAAAAAAATTAAGTCATGCAGCCCCTAGTTCAGACTAGTAGTCAGATCATTTATAATTATTTAGAAAGTCTCTTTTTGTCTTGGAAAATGAACTTAGTCCACAAAACGCACATTTCTGCTTCATTTGTAAAGAAGTTTATAAGTGAGTACCAGGATCGCCTTACCCTATAGCTCTTTAAGGGTTAATCGCATTTGTTTTCACACAAACTACATGTTGGTCTTTAATCAACATAAATGTAAAACCCAGTGGTTAAATTGGGAGTAAAATCATAATTAAATCATATTTTTAATTTTGCTGCTGCTCAACATTTTAAAAAGTATAAATCTCAACAGTTTTGTGGATGTTTTAGTTAGAGCAGCATTAATTAATACGAATAATTCTCAAATACATTGAAAGGTTCTTTTTTTGTCTGAAGTGTTTGTATTTCCCTAATTTGAGGTAAACGTTTTTTTAATTTATATTATTTTGTCAAGAAGGGCAGCAAAGAAGCCGCTTCTCTAAGAGCAGCATCAGCGGAGGACTTGGGTAAAAGTCACATTTTCTGATTGATGATCCATCTGGATAAAGGTTCGTCTGCAGAAGAGAGGGTGTGGCTATCATCATGCTAACAGTCAACTTTGCTTTGGAATTAGCTTTCATTTTTTTTGCTGATTGCCAACTGTGTCTCCCCCTAAATGGTGAACATGGTAGTTCTATGGATAACCTGATGGACCGCCTGTCCAAGGTTGAGAGGTGGTTGCTGGCAAATGTTTTGTGCCTCAGTGAGGACAAGACAGGTAGTCCTATTCCGACCTAATGGCCGCATCGGCCGCCTCGTATGATTGTAGACCGTGAATTCCAGGGTAGAAACAGCTATTGGGAAGCTTGGAGTCAAACTTGATAATGCCCCGGGCTTTGATGCCCATGTAAATAGAATTGTGTCTTCTTTTTATAATCTGCGTTGTAAAGCTAAAACAAAACCATTCCTGACAAGACACGACTTGGAGACAGTAGTTCGTGCTTTTATTACAGATCGAATTGACTACTGCGACTCCATCCTATTTGGGATGAGCAGGGCAACTCCAGCAAGACTACAATTGGTGCAAAATGCGGCTGCAAATTTTCCAGTGGACAAAAATAAATATGACCGTGCTTCTCCAGTCTCGACGTCCTTGCACTGGCTGCCTGTGCATTTCAGAATTTCATGGGTTGGCTCCATCGTACCTGCGGACACTGATACAGTCCTATACCCCGGCACGGGCACTTCGCTCAGACTTGTCTTTTGCTCTCAGTCCTAAGACACAAGGAGGCAGGGCGTTCTCTGTGGCAGGCTCAAAACTCTGGAATGAGTTACACTGCTTTGTATGGGCTTCACTTTCGGAGTTAGTAAGACATATTTACCTTGGACCGTTAGTCTGTTTTTATTTTTTATTTGTATGTTGTTTAACTTTTCTTTTATTCTTGTTTTTAATTCCCATTCTGTTATTTTTATTGTTTCTCTGTACAGCACTTTGTTGTCACCCCGTGCCTGAAAAACGCATTCGAAATAAAGTTCGAGTTCAGTTCAGCTACAGAACAGCCGTGAATGGGACCGAAGCATCCTCCAAGAGGAACTCCTCCAATGTTTATCTTTTAAAAAACTTCCCGATTCTTTTTTTTCTTTCAAACCTTGTTTACTAAAGACGTAAGAAAATATTGGCGTGCTGACATATCGTGGTATTTGGTGTTTTCATACTGTATCGATATTTAAAAGCAGTGATTGGATTTTCATTTAGCATTTACCTGCAAACATTTACTGCATTTCTTTTGTGTGGTTAGATTCACACCCAGACTGCTAGGTGGCAGCAGATTTGATGGGACGAGATCTCGCACAGGATGTGTCTTAGAGGACTTTTCAAAATAAGATCAGTGTAACAGATTACAAGTGATACAAATCGGGCTGCCAGATTCTTACACACCCCTAAATCTAAAGCCGCTGAAAGCCAGATTAGTCCCGTTTATTACCTAGCTATATAAATAATGCACCAAGCAAACCACAGGAAAAATATTTCCGCTATCAAAGTAAATTATGCAGTTTTCAAAACTCAATGTGGAAAATATATTTGGCTCCAGATTCCCGGGCTTCACACTCCTGGACCAACGGCATCTGAACACACGTAAAATTCAGAGATGTCGGATTAGAAAATGTACGTTTTTTTAACGGACACACCAGAGCAGATGTGAACAAAAAGTGTATTTGATTTAATTTACTCCTTTAAAACCATTTTAATAACATTTCTTGAGTTGCTTCCTAAAAGTAATAAAAACTTTCTTCCAGTTGTGTCGGCGTATCAGTATTCATAAATTTTCCTCTTTCCCATCACAGTCATCCTAGTTTTCCCAGTCGTGTGTGGCTCCTCCAATGGTTTCCTCAGCTGTGGCTCCTTTTCTACCCACTGCCCTGGCTGATCAGGATGTTAAACATCCAGGCCTCGAGTCCTGTCAGGGTCAAAGGTTAGTGTCGGTGAACATGGTGTGCTCCTTCCTCACGGTGCTGAAACCTTTGATGGTGTCGACAAATTCCTCATCGTCCATAAACTAAAAGAGAGTAACAGGTTAGGTCATATTTTAGCACAACATCCTTGGAAACTAAAATTGGAAGTTAGTCGGCTTAGAACTGATCTGCATTTCTCCAAACTGAGGTCAATCAAAAAGTTATTTAGGTCGGACATTTATAACCTCTCCACAGAAAACCATTTTTCAAAATATTTCAGAGGTTCAGCTCACCATCCCGCTGTCGTGACCCGAGATGTTCGGGTCCCATATGTCGTCCTCTCCCGTGAAGGACTTCCCGTCCATCACCTGGCTGACGCTGCGTCTCAGAGAGCTCGCACTGAGCACGCCCAGTTCGTCCTGTGAAGGCTCCTCATCCAGGGGCTCACATTTAGTTTCTAAAACTTCCTGCTGGGACACACAAAGACTTCATTTTACTAACATGCAGAGCCGGAAAAGAAAAGTTGTTTTGATTGATTGAACTTGCTTCAATCTTCATGGAGAAGCCCTTCAGGGTCACGCTGCTGGAGAAGCCCGTTGTGTCGGGAACCGTGTCGAACTTAAATGAAGAGGGATGTTTTTAAGGTGGAATCTCATGCTTGGTCAAAAAGGTTCAGTTAGATAAAAATCAGCTATAGGAAACCAGGCCAAGAAGATTAGCGACAATATCCCAAAAATATGCCAAGAAATGTCAGAGACCTGTACTTTTGTCATTTTTGGACTCACGTAGAACAAAGCTATGGTTTAAAAGTAACACGATACTTTTTCAGACTCGTGGAGAAAAATATTCCTGATTGCACGAGTTTCTACTTTTTTCTTGCCAATCAGAACATAAAGACCAAGAAATAAAGCTCACCAAGACAGAGTTGCTGGGTGGATAGACAGCCATGGGGCTCCGCTTCTGCATGGGGAGGGCCACCAGAGGAGGTCTCTCCCTGGTCAAGGGGGGCTTGTTAAGAGCCTAGAGGAACATGAAGAAAAATAAGGTTTGGAGTTTTGTTCCTGCAGCTGTTTGCTGATGGAACGGTGTCTCCTACCCTGTGAAGCATGACTGCTAACATCACAGCCAGCAGCAGCAGGGCGATGGCTGTCATCACCACAATGAACCACAGCTCCTTGACCACCTGATGGTTTCTTAGGCCTCCATCTGTCCGATCATCACCACCTCCTCCTGCAGGAGGAGGGGGTTTCTGTGAATCTGGAGAGAAGAGTTATGTCATTTTTACACCACAGAGGTAGCAGATCCAGCTCCATCTGGGGGGGGTGCCAAGGTGTTCCCGGGTCAGTTCTGCTCCGAGGTCTACTCCAAGTGAGATTTGCCAGGAAAACGTCTAAAGAATGGCTGATGGATGAATGAAACACCTTTGATGATGAGCAGCAGCTCTGCTCTGACCTCCTCGTGGTGACGGCTCGTTTTGGCTGCTTGCATCCAGGATCCGACCTCAGTGCATGCTGAAGGTCATAGAATGAAGACGCCTACAGAATCACATCATCTGCAAAGAGCAGGAAATTTCCCCAGCAAGACTCCGTCCTGTTTAGCCCTGAAGGAGTTTGACCCCCTCTGGTTTTTTACTTTCAACTATTAAAAATCGATTGCAAACTTTTTTGCTAATAGAAGCTGTTATAGAATTTTTATGTTCTATTTCTTGATCATTAATTCTATTAACAATATCCTGGAAGCACACACACACACACACACACACACACATTCTTGTTACCTTGTAACTTCCCATACACACACACACACACACACTCTCTCACACATGACCTCACTCCCATTCCTTTCTTATCTTTTGTAATAAATAAACTCTGTGAGCAGAACTTTGGGGCACTTGTCTCGTGCTCTTGCCACAAATTACAATTTGGTTGTACGTCTGCTTCACCGCGTCTCTCCTTTTCTCTTCGACTACAGGAAATGGGTTTATTGATAAAATACATTGATAAAATCCCTAACAGAAGCAAAAATGTCAAAATGACTAAAACCAAAGTAGAGATTGTTTATAGTGGCATTTAAAATTGCTTAAAAAGTTACCAACAGGTTAGAAATGATTTGAATATCTTTTTTACGTTATTTCTGTGTTGCTTTATGTCCATTGTTTTTCTGAGGAAGGCGCCAGTCAGAGCCCAACTTGTCAGTGAAAATGTTAAGACAACAAACTGTGCTATTTTGTGTAATATTAAGAATGGAAACAAAGGTCAGAAATTACTTGAAATAACAAAATCAATCCAAAATGCACAAAAGTAAACAATATGAATAAAAGAAACTAACAAACCTAAAATAGTGCAAAGATGCTAAAAAGGGCACATCAACTTAAAATTTCATTTGTGTTTTGCCTGAATTTCTCTTAAAGTAGTTTAAAAATATCATACAACCGCAATATTACAACTGTAAAAATCTGTTATGGCTGCTGATTTTTATGTACCACCCAAAGGTTATTTATCAGTAGCCCCCCATTTAGTGTCCCCTTGGAAAAAAATTTGTTTGCACCCCTGGACACAAAGCATTTCATAAAAAGGCCCTCTGTCCCTCTGCTATCCACTCCAAACCCATCTGTTTCACCCTGAGCAGAGACATAAAACTGCCTTTTCTTGTTTTACATTTACATCACAAGAGAACGAAAGCCGATCACACGTGCATCAAGGAGGAAGTAAAAGCGTAACAGGAGACGTACTTGATAGCAACGACCTCATTCAGGCATCAGAAATTCTCTACGCTCAGTCGTCTTTTATAAAATATATTTTAGTCCCATTTGGATAGAGCCCACTCAGTTGATTTTACAGTTTTTTGTCAGGTTCCTGAAAGCAACACCAGTTAGTTGCATGACGATGAGTTTAATGTTGCTGCTGAAGGAGGAGAGAACTCACCAGTGCTGAGGTCCGTGGTTCAGCCTGTAGTGACTGAGACATGGATCAGGTCAAAACCCTACACATACTTGACACTTTTACATTTAAACCTGCTGCTCAAAAGAAAAATCAAAAATCAAAGGTATTATTTCTTGTCTGGGCTCGATTGTTTCTAAATAAGAGACACCAGAGCTGAACTGCATGTGTGTTCCTCTAAAACTCCCATAAGCCTTTGCTTTTCCTGGCCAGTGTCATGGTAACGGTGTCCGCTTTCAGCTCACCTGGTTGTAGGATATCACCCCACTGATACTCCTCAGTGTGTGTGTGTGTGTGTGTGTGTGTGTGTGTGTGTGTGTGTGTGTGTGTGTGTGTGTGTGTGTGTGTGTGTTCTTCACATGTACACATGGACAAACTATCAACCTAATCCTCCAATCAGGTGTGTCTAGAATTGTTTACAAAGTCCCCAAAAGCATTTATCGACAGATGCTGCTTCATATTCAGAATCACCACATGATGGCGCCAAACAGCAGCTTGTTGTTTGAAGCTCCGAAGCTGCATTGGCTCTAATCCCAACTAATATTTCACTGTAGCCCTAAAAAACAAGTTTTACTCCTCCACACAGGTTCACATGAGTCAGTAAGAAGCCGCTCCGTCATCTGAAGTGAAGCAGCCATCTGTCCTCTGAGGACTGAGCAGCATCTTCATTCGACCCACTCTCTCACTTGTTTAAGACCCGTTTTACTCCAAAAAGCTGAAATGTGACCCTAACGCAGGGGCGTGTCCAGGGAGTGGCCTGGGGTAGCACATGCCACCCTTAGAATCTGACTGGCCACCCCAGGTGCCACCACACTAAGTTCCGGTTTAAATTGACTTTACATTGTCGACAAAAGGCTTGGGTTGTTAACTCCAAAATAGTGTGTGGTAGCATGCACCTTTCACCTTGTTTTCTAGCCCAGGCATGTAATATTAATATTAATATATTTTCATATTCACATACATAGTATGTAGAGTCCCACTCAACTCCAGTTGGTGGCAGTAATGCAACAAGAAGTGACTTGCTAACCACCACAACATGCAATGTGAAACTCAAAAATTCACTAGAAAGTAAACAAATAAATAAACGATTTGTGTAAATAAATAAATAAGCATAACCACTGGTGCCACCCATGAATAAACAAGTGCTCCTCCACATGGGCCACCCCATTTTAAAAGTCCTGGACACGGCTCTGCCCTAACGTTTCAGGAGGATGTATGCAACGTCTAATTCTAACCGAGCTTCAGCTGTGAGACGAAACGGAGACAGAAACAGACTTGTTGATGAGGGGAGAGTGGGTTGTTTGATGACGAGTGGTAGATTTTTATTTTATGGTCTTTTTACCAGCAAAAAAAAGAGAAAAAATCCACACACCTCTGATCATTTGTCTCCTCAGGAACCAGATCACGTTCAAAATTTGGCCCCCGTGAGGAAACTCATTAAAGAGAAACTGCCGGCAACAAAACCGGTAAAACAACATAAAAAAACTAAAGTGATTGTTTGAATCTGTAACCACAGCCTGAGACGGTAGTACCACACACACAAATGCACGCACACACACACACACACACACATGAAGTCTCAGCACATTTGATTTATTTTTACAGAGGAGCTCTCCTCCATCTAATACCCTAATCAGCATTCACACCTTGCTGCGATGATTCGGGACAATGCGTTTTTATTGAGGAAGTGATCTCACCCTTGAGTGCCAGAATCGGCCTTTTTTACAGCCCATCTCCTCCGGGCCTCATCCATCAACGCCGCGTCTGGGCAACACAGCCGCCAGACACATACTAACTCATTTAAGGAGAGGGGACACACAAGGATACGTCACTCACCACCACTAACTCACTCACTGACAGCTGATGTGGTGAAAAGTCTCCAGCCTGGTCCAAATCCCTCGGTGCCGTGTGTGAGTTTTAACCACAGATAAATTAGGACATGTTTTGGCTTCTGTTGACAGAAACAAATGGGGCAAATAGACTCATTTGGATTTGGATTTTTCTATTGACTCAAGTCCAACTGGAAAGCAAAGACCTCTCCCTTCTCATTTATCTTTTTTAACATGTTGCTGATTAAATTAATGAGAATTCAGTTTGAATGAATTTGAATGTTTTTCTATGCATATGTACATAAAATATGAAACAATTAACCATTCTTTTATATATTTAATGGTGGGGTTGAACATGTTTCTTCAGATTCTTTGCTTGAAATGCTCGTCCCATACCGATAGCAACCAATCATTACGTGTTTATTCAAAATTGAATCATTTTAATAGTCTCCAAAATATACAATCCTGAGAAAACGTTATCCAGTCACTGAAAACTCCTGTTCTTAATGACTAGATCCTGATCCATTTAACAAACTGCACCACCGAATGTCTCGCTCCCCTCCTTGTGCACAAATTCCATGTTCTCAGCTTGGAGCAGCAACATAGGAAACAAAGCCAGAGCTGGGCTGCCCAGTGTAACGAATGGAATCTTCCATTTTGTCTGCAAATTGTACATGTTTTGTTTGCAGTCTGACATTTTTTGTTGTTGGGATACGTTTAGGTGACGGACCTGTTGTCTGTTAACACAGTCTCTATAGGCTGGTAGAGCCGGTGGCCAGTTCCTTCTGCAACATGTGTGCATGTGTGTGTGTGTGTGCCAGGATATTGACGGCTAAAAATTGCCTCTCTCATTAACACCACATGCTACATATGGCCAAGTATTCTCCCAAAAATTTCTGCTTCAATCTTGAAATTTGGTCTGCCTCTTCTCCTGCTGATTCATCAAACACAAAGTCATTCAAATGTGCAGATTGATTTGAAAAAGCATGCTTTGATCTTTGGCTGCATTGCATCACATGATATGGAGAAATATAGCTATTTGTACAGTAGTTTAATAGTTTTACTGTTTATGAGTTTAATGTCGTCATTTTAAATCCAACCGCTCGCTGCCATTGACGACTAAAGTCTTCATTTGTATTTTTTTTACTGGGCGGGCGTCGGAAAGAACCCTTGCACTGTGAGAACAAGCATCACAGCTCTAAAGCTGATCTCCCTCCGTGTATGTCACAGGTCATGTGATCAGGAAGCAGAACATCCATGTGTTAGGAGATCGTTTTGGGCCGCTGCTGCGAAAAAAGTGAGGTGCGAACCGGAAAAGCTTCTGCCGATCACAATTCGACAACGGATTCTGAAAGAGCAGGTATCACTAGAAACACGCGGATTCTTCCTGATGTAAGAGGTGAGCTTACTCTTTGTTCGGGTATATTTGATGTTGACATCATCATAGAGTGCGACGTTCTGTAACCGTACAAAAACACCCAAAAAAATCGCTGGCAGTGAGAGGCTTTTCTGACCAGGAAACGGCTGGCAGTTAATGAGTTAAAGTATCTCACGCACTAAAGATTGAGCTACCTAATCTTCCCAGAATTTTACAGAATATAATAATTTCTAGAATATTCTCAACCTAATTTTACTTACTGCTTGTATAAATTCTAATATTGTTCTATTTTTCTTCTGTTCATGTGAGTGAGTTTTTACATTTTATCATCAAGTTGAGTATTTGAGTATGTTTATCTCATGCGGTTACCATGGTTACCTTAATGAGCCACTTGCAGCAACTTTTACATTTCTTTCGATCTTGGTTCTTGTTGCTTTTCTTAAACATCTCATGTCTTTCACACATTACTATTTTATAGAAGAAAGCTAATGAATGCTGAAATTTTAATATTAGACAGTAATTGTTATTTTTTATTATTAAACTGAACCGACCTGTTTTGTTTTCTAATGATCCCATCTGCCCTGTTCCCTTTGCTGAGGACAAAGTCATTTCTCTCAGGATAAATAAAGCATTTTACTCTATCTCTATTGTTCCCTTGGGGACATTTAGCATCAATAGCTGCCTTCGCTAACAAATTCCATCAACAAAGTATTAAGCTGAATAAAAATTGCATTTTTATTTTTATTTATTTATTTTCATTGTTCCCCTTTTTTCCTCTTTTTTCTTCTTTTTTTCTCCTTTTTTCTTTTTTCCCTTTTTTTCTCATTTTTTCCCTTTTTTTTCCAAATTTTTTTTATTGCATTTTTTAAGGTGTGCTACAAAATAATGTTTTTAGATTAATTGCTTCCAAACATTTCCTTAACGTCCTAAAGGTGTTTTTTTGTGTGTGCAGCCTTTAACTAAAAGGTGACGTTGAGTCTTCTATAAATAGTGTATTAGAAGAGGGGGGTTGTTTATCTCAGGACGGCTGTGTGACACAGCGATGAGTGGGATGCCTCTGCTTCCATTAGGCTCAACAGGCAGCTGATGACCACCTCTCTCTAGGGCCACTGTTAGACTTCATTACTGCTGGCTGTTAATTATAAATCTCCATCCAACTGGGCTTGGATGGCCTAAATGTGCCATAATGGACCTCACATGGAAGTAACAGTCCATTGTCAGGCTGAGCAGAATAGACTGCACCCACTTACCAGCTCTTAATGAATCCCCTTCATAGCCACCTTGGCTTTATTGAGGAAGAAGACACTCAGATAATATGAGTTTTGCATTAAGGGGATCGTCTTTATTGCCCAAGAATCCACCTGAGAGTGAAACAGCACAGCTCATCTAGACCTCCGTTAGCATGATCAGGACATGGCAAATCTTACATCCAAAATCTGGTTTTGCTGCTTCATCTTGTCAGAAAGTACGTGCACACTTTAGTGCCACAGGGAGCCACACTTGAACCCTTTATTATATATATATTTTACCGAAAACAAATCCTAGTTTAATTCCTTCAAAAGACAAAAAAAAAACCTTCAGACTCATCACACAAACACACGCTAACAGACAGAGCGCCGTCACCGGAGTCCCCAAAACTTTATGGCTAGAAGAAAATAATTAGTGCACAAATTTGATCCTACACATTGAACGCTATGACAGAAAACACACGGAGCGCCCTCTGTTGTTCAGGACTTACATAAAAGTCATTTTCTACAGCGAAGTGATCCTCCACGTGTACGCCATCTTCCACACGGTGGTGCTGGAGCAGAGAAGCTGGAAACATATCTCACATCACTTACAAATATTTAAAATAAAAAAAAGAATCCAACGCATTTAAACACAAAAGAGGCCAGCTGAGCAGAGCCACGTTTAAATAAATAGTCTTAGCTGAGTTTCATCATAACGTTAAGTCCTCTTTCCCTGAAATAGTGTGTTAGAAGCAGGAGGTTAGACGCTGATCGCCTCCTTTAATAAATACAGAGTAGATGTAACACACAATCAGAGTTTAAACGTCTGCTGGTATAATTTCATCTTAATATCGGTTTCTACTCTTTGGCAAGACTAACAGTTTATGTTTACACACTAGAATGCAGATTTTACAGGCTTCATCCGCAGGGATCTTCAAGTATCAGGTGTTTTTCTTATGAAAAATGAAATCCTGTTTGGCATGTAACTAAATATCTGTAGAAGGCGGCTCTTCCTCTTAAACTGTCTGTCAGAAGCTTTTATTTTCCTGGTTTAAACTCACAGGAAGTAGGCGGGGCCTCATCTCTTAAGAGTCCTCCAGGCGATATGCTCCCAGAGACGGCAAATTCAAGACTTTTATTTGTCAAAATCGAACTAAAAGTGGACCGATACACAGAGTCACAGCCACAGTATTACCCATAACCCCCTCCGCTTCCTCGTATGTTGACCTCTCAGGTCGTGACGCAGCCAACAAAGAAATCTCTGTTCCCTTTCAGGCTTTTGCCTCGAGGAGTTCGAGGAATAGTTTGTGCATGGGCACGCGGCCGTCCTGTTTGATACTGCAGAAGTGCTGCACGGCTCGGGCGGCCGTCTGACGCAGGAGAGGGAGGGTCATGATCAGTTTTCCTGCACGCCGGGAATCCTCCGGGTGGTGGGCGGTCTCGTAATCCTGCAGGGATCCGTGTAGGACGTCCTGGAGCCTCTGGACTCCCTCTGAGTCCTCGATTTGCATGGAGTCTAAAGGATCCAGAGATGGACTTAGAAAAACACTATAATATGTTAAACTTGAGAAAAATGGAAAATAAAATGTAATCTTAGTACCTGAGTTTGCAAGAGCAATAGCT